>NC_139717.1:44509923-44792423 GCF_964188405.1 Protomyctophum parallelum | reverse complement strand
AAATCCATGAATGTCTCGATTCCATTGGAATACATTTATTTGGTGATAAAAGTGAAGTGCACATCAGCACTTGAACAAATGTCCTGTGACATGTGTTTATTAGGCCTACACTTTGGTATTGAGTTATAATAATAATAATAATAAAGTACTACAGATGAAAAACGGTTTTAAGTCCAAATGTTATTCTGACCTCTCCACGAAAAGGCCTCGTTTTCCTGACCATCATTTATACATTATGGATAATTAGTGTGGACTTAAACTGTTTTTCGTCTGTAGTACAGTAGTACTCTTACTGTAGCACATTCAGAATGTCAAATCCTGTGTTATCAGCTTCCTGTAAAGTATCAAATGTGGGTACACAGTCAAATTATTATCAATTCCTGAAAACATTCTACCCATTAAATTCACATTGTAACATGAACGGTCGCACACCAACAATATATTTTCAAAAGATTTATTCTCTACATCACTCCAATACATCAATGTATATTCTTTCAGAGCGAACGTTTTTAACTCAAATCTTTGCTTCTGGGGGGTCCCTGGAACAACATATTTTCAGATGGGGGTCGGTGGCCAATTACATATATTTTTGGGGGTCCTTTTTTAGTCGACTAAATCTACAGCTGATTTAGTCGACTAAAATGTATTTCGTCGGGCCTTGATGCCGTTGTAATGACACTTTTACACTTGCTGAAAATAGCCAATCTACAAGCTCATAGCGTGCCACTCGATGGCGCGCTACGAGCTTGTACTACTTGTAGGTCTGCTATTTTTGAAAAAATGTGGAGCAAATCTTTGAATATATTCTTTCACAATGAACGTTTTAACTCATACCTTTGCTTCTGGGGGGTCCCTGAAACTACATATTTTCAGATGGGTGTCAGCGGCCAAATACAGATAAATCTGGGGGTCCTTGACATGGAAAAGGTTGAGCACCACTGACATAGAAACATAGGTTTTTCAGAAAACTGTCAGGATTTTGTAGAATGTGTTCTCAGGTTGAAATGAGTAAAAAGAAGAAAAATAAATAATCATGTTTATTTTTAAGTGAAATATCCCTTGAACTCCAATATTTTGTTAACCCATTCTGAACGGGAACCCCTTTGTGTTTTAAGCATTATGTTACACTTTAGCTATTGAAAAATAGCAGATCTACAAGCTCAGCGCAACACGCTAGGAGCTTGTAGGTCTGCTATTTTTGAAAAATTGTGAATGCGGCACAAATATATATTCTTTCAGAGCCAACGTTTTTAATTCAAATCTTTGCTTCTGGGGGGTTCCTGGAATAACATTTTCAGATGGGGGTCGGTGGCCAAATGCATATGTTTGGGGTCCTTATTGAAAAGATTTCCAGCACAGGATGAAATCCTTGTTTTTCTTATCTACACATAATACAGTGAATAGCACAGGCAGAATACTCGCATACTGGAGCATAAATGTGTCAGAGCTGATAGACATGTAAATATGAAATAAATGCTTAAACGTAGCTAGGTGTAATGTTAGAGTCCACAGAAGACATGTAAATATGAAATAAATGCTTAAACGTAGCTAGGTGTAATGTTAGAGTCCACAGAAGACATGTACATATGAAATAAATGCTTAAACGTAGCTAGGTGTGATGTTAGAGTCCACAGAAGACATGTAAATATGAAATAAATGCTTAAACGTAGCTAGGTGTAATGTTAGAGTCCACAGAAGACATGTAAATATGAAATAAATGCTGAGAAAATAAATGAAAAAAGCCTGTTTTCTGCAAGACATTACATGACAACCAATGTCAATTTGAAGCTATTAAATTAAAACATTTTATGACAAAAGGGTTGCTGAGCCCTGATCTATTCCGTTCCTAGTAATCTCGGCATATAAACATAAAAATAATACCAATCACCCTTCTGTCGGATTTTAGCCAACACCTCTGGATCTCTGTATATCCTTTGAACAAAAAGGTCATCATGTGCGCACACAACAAAATCACACCAGTCCAGGCCTGAAGTGAGAAGCTGTCCTTGAATCTGCCAGTAGTATGCGTGCTGTTTCTTTAAAATATGTGAGCCATCTTTCATGCTCATATACTTGCAGTCCACAAAACTTGGCACATTGGGGCACTTAAACTCTACCAGTCCATAAGGTGGGTTCTCCAGAGGGTCAAACACTTTGCCATCAGGGGAGGCTGCCATCCAAGGAACATCAGGGTGTATAACCAGGCCACAGGGGTAATAGTTAATGTTCTTCAACTTGGCATAGTCAATCGCTACCTCCACCTCCATCTCCAGGCCTCTCTTCATGTCTGCCGTTTGAACTGTGCCCTTCATGATTCTCTCTGCCAAATTTGCTGCTGAAGTCAGCCCCCGTACATGGCACGCCTCTCGGAACCTGTGCGCACACACATCAAATTATATTAAAATGTGCTTCTTGAATATACTATGGCAAAAGTCTACTGTATGATATAATAAATGATCAATAGTTGAAGCCATACCTGGACGAGGTCAGTCTTGACTTGCGAAGCAACTTCCACTCAGAACTCCCACTCTGCTCGGTTGTTGCTTCTTCAATTTTGTGTGCCGTGTCAAAAGTGACTTGAAGAGACTTCATGTGAAACTCCTCGTGTTCACTTAGGACAAAGTCACAGCCATGCAAGTTCTGGTCAAGTCTGTACTCATCCAGGGGGATTGGGGGGAATTGTGGAGCATCTTCATGATGTGTGATGTAGCGTGATTGCACTGGAGGCTGTTGGTAGGAGAGGACACTTCCAGCCTGAACAGGTCCAAAGCGGGAGTCAACCATGGGTTGGTCTGCAGACATCCCCATGCTGCAGACTAAGGGCTTGGACAGGGGATCAACGTTTTTGTAGGCCTCTTCCACCTGGAGCACAGAGAGGTCAGGGAGGGGTCCAGCCAGAGCCTTGTAGAGTGTGCTTCTGTAACACAGATGAGTGATCACTGATGCTAGTTGTTTACACATTTTATATAGTTAAGAATTGAACACAATACAAATAGAAAATCAAATGTACTCATTGATGTTGAATATAATTTAGTTTAAAACCCTATTGTGAATAACTGGTGTGTATTGTTAAATATTACAAGAAAAGTATTTTCAGTGTTTATCCTTGAAAGACTTTTTCCAAAAACTATTACATATTTACATACCTAATTCCTCCTTCCGCTGTTCCTCTCTTCCTGGTCTTCGTGGGCTTGGAGATGGTCATTTCATCCACTGACCAGGTTTCAGCCCCTGAGTTAATTTAGCATTGCTTAGGTGTATGCAAAATTATGACATGACATGCACACACACACACACACACACACACACACACACACACACACACACACACACACACACACACACACACACACACACACACACACACACAACTGACCATGGTTCTTGGTTTATGCCATTGTTGCTCCGTTTCAGTGCAGCTATGTACAGGGGGGACAACTTTGGTGCCCGCCTCTGAATATTGAGCCGACTGCAGGAGTAGTGCAACAATGTGGTTGCACATAGCTGTACCAGCAACACATGAACAATGATGCTCAGTCAAGCTGACTGGCTTGGAATGTTTCAGAACAACCTAAAAAAATGAAATAAATATTAGAAAGAACAAAGAATAGATTGAAATTGATAGTTTCAAATATTATATATATATTAAAAAAAAAGAGACTTCCATAATGAACATTGAACGCTGCTTTGATACTCACCAGCAGTAATGATTAAGCAGTAGACCATGAACAGAGAACACAGCCATGAACAGGCTTTGAACAGAGAACATGTTCATGAACAACATGCAATCAACATAACTGGACCATAAACTGAAAACTAGGCCATGAACAGGCCATAAGAGTCACACACCACCCGTGAGTCCCACAGGGCTCCAGTCCAGAGTGCACCCATTTAAGAAGAACATGCACCCAAGAACATCAAAACATTGTAATTGGTCGCACCAGTTCACCTTGCATTTAGCAGTTATGTCTATGTCAAGGCTATATCTATGTATAGGTTCACATAAATTATGTTGCAGAACTTGCAGTACATGAAAATGTTAGGCGCACAGTGCAACCAACTACAATGTTCACTCTGAAGCCCTGAACAAACACCATCTCTCAATTTCACCCTACTCTTAAACTGTGGGGCTTTTCGTTCTTCTTGAGTGACCTGTAGCAACAGGCTCTGATCCTGACTTCACCTGTCAGCTTGTCTTTATTTGAAACTGTCAGACATAAAACATGACGTGATGAATAACATGTTGAAGAAAGTTTGATCAAGATTCATTTCTCTGTGTTCAACAGTTACTTTACTTTATTTGTTTATTTGGACAGGACAATGCATATTAATGGACGTAACGGATATAGCACAGTTGCTAATTTTCATCCGCAGTCCTCACAATAAACACAAATAACGGAAAACAGACAGGCAAAGAGTGGAATACATTTACATAACATTACATAGGGAACACAGCATAAAAAAGTTTTTTCAAAACAGTGTAGGCCATTCTGTCAACGCAAAAGGAAATAATGATGGTACTCACCTTCATAGTTGAAAATATAGCTGGACACATACAATCTGAAGCCCTTGTCCAGCAACGAGTTGGATGCTTTACTGCTGGCTTTTACCATCCTGTGTACATCAGTTATTTTCATTTTTGGTAGCTCATCTAAGCACCTGGTGTAAAAAGGAGCCACTGCCATTCCTAGAAAAATAATAGATTTTCAAAATATTGCATTCATGTGTGAAAAGTTTGATTTACAAGTATGTATCCAACTTCCAGCTTACAAATGGAACCAAATTGATCAGTACAGGTCCATCCTATAATTTTACATCTTGACTTAGATCTTCATACACTTGTATAGCAGGACTATGCATGCAGACAGATAAACAAACAGAACACAGAAAGCTTCCATATATGATAAAATAATACAAATTAATAAAATACCTGCCAACACTGTCCTCCTGTATCTGTCAGATGATAATACCAAGTGGGTCCCTACACACAGAAACGGGGGGTTATTCAAATTTGAATACAAAAATGAAAGATCTACAAACCACATTGCATTGTGACTTGTTGTGAGCATTGTGAGCTTTTGTCATGCAATAATAAGAGTACTGGTATGTAAAAATAATATGCAAAAATAATAATAAAGTACAGAGTGTTTGTACAGATAAATACATTGATCTGTGATCAGATGCAGGCATTGGTGGAAAAAGCAGACATACTGAACATATTTGGCATAACATTATAAACGTTATGCTGAGGGTTGGGCAGGACACAAACATAAATAAACAATCATCATCATCATCATCATCATTCATCATTATGATGAATTGAAAACGGTGGACCCTCTGGTAAACAAGTGTAATGCTTTATGGTGTCGTCCACTCACAGTTAACAGTTGTTGTATTTAGTTGTGCTTGAATGTAGCCTACTGTAATTATGCAAACTGTTAATACATATTTCAATCAATCATCATCATGTAGCCTACCATGGATGTTCACATGTTTTATTAAGCCATATCCATGTAGCATGGCATAGCACAAGTCTACTTTAATTAGCAGAGGTGGGGACTTGGACTCGAGACTCGAGACTCGACTTGGACTCGAGTCCCGATTTTGATGACTTTAGACTTGCTTGATCAAATCAAAAATAGACTTGGACTTGCTTGGGACTTGAATGCCAAAGACTTGAGACTTGACTTGACTTGAACGCCAAGGACTTGAGACTTGACTTGACTTGAGCCCTCTTGACTTGAACATTTTCAAGTCACTTAATACCTTACAGTATCTGATTATCTTTTTTATGACATGTAAAATAGTTTGGTATTTGTATATAAAGGGATGCCGCGGATCGGATATCGGGTCGATATCAGCCAAAAAACGTGATCGGGATCGGATCGGACTACAGCGAAAATGACCGATCCATTCCAAGCACTGCAAGCACTCCACTCCAGTCCATTCTAGTACTCCACTCCAGGACTTTATTCCTCCAGCAGTGTGCACTACAGAGGCATTGGCAGCCCCAGTCACACTTCACAGTGGCAGTCTTGCACAGTGCAGGCTGCTAGGCTAGCCACTAGCCATTACTGCGCGCTGCTACTCAGTGTGGAGAAAGCCGCATTGACAGCCGCTCCCGCATGGGAGTATTATATATTATAAAACAAAAAAGACCCAACAGCCGAGTGCAAAAATGGATTTGCCACCGTGGCAACAACAGCAGCAAAGTTTCAGCCTTAGCTCCATGCAAGTTAACCTTAGCATTGATTAGCGTCAACGTCTTAGACGAGAGAGACGGAACAGCGCAACAAGCTGACAGCTGAGCATGACGACATGCTCATGTTCTTAAAATGATATATCCCCACAGTCCCCAACAGTTGGTTGACAAATATGACCGCTGTCAATACTTATGTGACAGACCATGCTATGATGCTAATAACTGCTTAAGTGCTAACCAATGCTTAAATAAACAGACGTCACTATTTCCATTGTCATGGACAGACAGTGTGCTGTGTAGCTGTAGACAGTATGCACGGTTTGGGGATCAGGGGTCCCCACTCCCAGCCAAATGATAGGTTCCATTTGTACACTCTAAATTGACATTGATTTTACAATATAAACAAATACAAAATAATAATTTGGGGTCACAGAGATACAAATTGCTGGGTCCTTAAAATGTTGTGCATAATGTGCATAATAATAATAAATAGTATGGATAAAAAAAGGCATAGAATACAATAAAATAAATTTGTCACTAGAACACTTCCACATTTGAAGTATAGGCTCAAGTTGTTAAAAATAAATGGGTCAGTTATTCTCAACCTATACTCATGTGGAACTTGTTTGTTGACTATTATTCTGGGGAGGTGTTCTCTGTTTTGAGTAATAATATTATCACTTGATCAATCCTGATTCAACATTCCAGACTATAAAATCTGTAATAAAAGGTAAAGATAAAAAAAAAAGTCTGACAGATTTGGGAAAGCATAGAGCGACTTAAATATGTGCTGGATCGGATTGGATCGATATCGGATCGGTATCAGTTATCGGATCGGTTTTGATGATTTTAGATCGGTATCGGATCGGGAGTGGAAAAAGTGGATCGAGGCATTATGTAACATTCCTCTTCTACCCTGGATTTGAACACCTTTTCAGTGCAAGTAATGACATTTTACCATTGTATAATAATAATAGCCTGCTTGCTCAGGGGAAACATTTAATTTGTGTCAGATCCTGTGTCTCGGTGAGACATGACCTATGACATGATCTAAATGGCTCAATAGATGCTCATGATTTATGTAAATCTTTACATACTGTATCATTAATTAGTATTATGTCTTGGTGGGACTTGTTTGGGACTCGAAACAAAAGGTAAGGACTTGGTTGGGACTTGAAACAAAATGCTTAGGACTTGTTTGGGACTCGAAACAAAAGGTAAGGACTTGGTTGGGACTTGAAACAAAATGCTTAGGACTTGGTTGGGACTCGAAACTAAAAGTTAAGGACTTGGACTTGCTTGGGACTTGAATGCCAAAGACTTGAGACTTGACTTGACTTGAGAGCAAAGACTTGAGACTCGACTTGGACTTGCAACATAGGGACTTCCTCCCACCTCTGTTAATTAGACTTGCTTACATCAGGTGTTAACATTGAGCATTTGAGTTATCAGTAGTATAATGTAACTCCTAGAGTTATGAATAATGTATGTGGCGCACAGACGTTCTATAGATATATTTAATGGCCATATAGAGAGATTGGCTTCAGACGGAGCTAATCTGTGATGCTAATGATCATGATAATGATGCTAATGTTGTGCTGTGTTCTTCTTTGTCATTATCAAACGAGTCTAGGTCTAACAAACGCGATGGTGACACAATTGAATTGATATGTCTCATATAATGATATGCTGTATCCCAGCTAGCAAGTCATGGCGCGCCGCCAACGTGAGGCGGTCCCCGCGCGCCGCGGATCGTGTCCTCCGCCGGGCGCGTGACGCGACGTGGGTGAGTCGTTCATGATCAGCGTGGGCCGCGCGCCCCGACGCGCGTGTAGCCGGCGCCCCGCTTCTCTGCCGCGACTCGAACGTCAGCTACGGACGGCAGCAGCAGGACAGCGTGAAGCTGTCTTATGACACCCCCCCCCCCATATATATTGCGACCCGCACACCTCGATCCTCCCCCATGCTCACCTCCCTCCCACATATTTATAGAAACATAATTAAGCAGCAAATGTATACTTCATTTTGTTTCTTTATTAGGAAAAAAAAAAGGTTACAATGAAAACATTTAGACAGCCATGTTAAACATAAATAAAGGCACATAAACATAAAAAAACATGGAAATATTTTAAAACAGACAAGTTTAGAATACAAGTGGTTGATTTTTATGCCATTTTGCTGAGAATGCATTTTAGGACCACACTTTGAGAACCACTGGCTCCTAAAATCTATAAAACAGTAAAACACCAACTTTCCTGAAACCACCAGAACATTGTTGGATAAGATTGTGTCCACAATTCCACAGTTTTCTGAAAAACCCATGTTTCTATATCAGTAGTCTCTCAAGAATATCAGTGGTTCTCAAATTATGTCATGTCAAGGACCCCAGAAATATTATGAAATTGGCCGCTGACACCTATCTGAAAATACGTTGTTTCAGGGACTACCCAGAAGCAAAGAGGAGTTAAAAACGTTTGCTCTGAAATAATATATATTCAAAGATTTGCACATTTTCAGGATAAAAAAAAAATAGCAGACCTACAAGCTCGTAGCGCGGTCCCTTGAACAACATATTTTCAGATTAGAGTAAATCGTTTGAACACCAATGATACAGAAACATCTAGGGTTTTCAGTAAACAGTCCTACTGAAAATGTGGCCCAAACCCAGTGAACGTTTTAACTCAAATCTGCGAGGATTTAGAAGACATTTTGTGGAATCAAGTCTATTCTGTGTGGTTAGTTATGTAGGCACAGTAATGTTGCAATAACAGTTACACAGCAATAAACAGAACACACAATCGAGATTCACCTTTTGAGCAAGAAATCGTGCAGCATACATTTGAACCCTTTTCATGCCAAAGTTATTCAGCATTTGAGCCACGGACCACCGTTTGATGAGCTGCCTGCTGTGCCTGGCCGTTTCCTTCCTTTCTGAAGCCTGACTGGTGGTGGCTGCTTAGCAGAAGTTCCAGAATGCACCCTATCCAACGTCTCCGGCTCTCAGACCCCAGGTCCCCGTCACTGAAGTCCAATATCCCCTGGTTTTAGCCACTTTAACCATTATTTAAAAAGCTGTAAGCTGTTGAAAACGAGCTTGTAGATTTGCTAATTTTGAAACATCGTGAAAATGTGGCACAAATCTGTAAATATATATATTTTTGCAGCAAACGATTTAACTCAAATCTGTGAGGATTTAGAAGACATATCAGTTCTCAAGTTTAAGTGCTTAAGTCTTCAACAATTCTCTTCTGAGTGGAGTCAGGAGATTGAGCGTAGCAATGTGTGTATGTCCCCGTGTCTGTATGTTCAAGCACGGAAAGCTGGGTGCGTTCCTTGAGGTGTGGATGTTGCGGGGACAATGCAGGCTGGGTATAGTCAGGGAAACCCGACTGGTGGTAGTCTTTCCAGCAGAGGTTGCATTTGAAGTCGATAGGTCTTCCTCCAGCGAAAGTTCGTCTGAAATCACAGAATTAACCAAATAAATTATTTTCACCTTAGTCATTTATCTGGCTTGTGATCGATGACTTAACAGTTGCCCTGTGGGTAAAAACTAAGGCTGTCACGATTCTTGATACGAATCGAAATTGACGTTCGATTCAGTGTATCGAAAAGCCAGCTGTATCGGAGCCTTGCCACACACACACACACACACACACACACACACACACACACAGTCAGTCACACATGATTGAGCATGGGGAAGCATCGGACAAACACATGATTTCATTATAAACTGTAGGCCTACGTACCGGTAGATTTTCACCCAATGAAAATTTACACTTCACCGATTATAGGCCATTTGGAATTAGAACAATCGGTTGAAAATTGACCGAGAATAACACGATTTAAATATCAACTTTTTTGTTGCGCTGAGGACTTTTTGCGCCGAGGTGTTTTATAGTACTATACTTGTGAGGACCTGGCTGGTGCACGCCGCACACAAAAAGGGTTAATCTGCAAGCTCACAAAGCGCTGTCATGCAACACTTGGAGCTTGTAGATATGATACACGGATGACAATAAACACACAGAAGTGAGAGAACGAGACCGCTGTTGTGTTTTACCATGGCCAGTGCTGTTGTAGACAGCGACGACGATGACACACGGAAAGAAGTTTGGAAATATTTTGGCTTCCCAGTGAGTTATGATGGCACACGACGCATCGTTGACAAAACGGTTTCAGTTTGTCGTTTATGCTCCAAACGAGTGCCAAAGGCAACGCGTCAAATATGGGCCAGCATCTTAGCAGACATCACAAAGAAATCGATCTGTCCAAAGATGGTACAAAGACAACAACACAGCCAACTATTCTAGATTCTTATAGAGAAAAGCTCTCAGCTAATTCGCCCCGTGCTAAACAATTAACGCACAGAGTTGCGGTCTGCATAGCTGCAGACATGCGATGATGCGACCACTTTCAATGGTGGAAAACGTTGGCTTTCAATATTTAATGAGAGTTGCAGAACCACGTTACAAAATGCCATGCAGGTCGCATATGACCACATGTGTGTTGCCTGGCATGTATGATAAAGTGAGGGCACAAATCACTGAAGGGCTGAGCCATGCAGATCAAATTGCACTAACTAGTATTCACACTTTGTTAGAGCTCTCATAGTCTTACCTGTTCAAACAATGTGAACATTCTACAAAGTAGGCTAGAATAATTTGTAACAGCCAAATAACGCAATTGTTTGGTTGAACTTTGTATTTAGGACTACTATTTGTCTTTTTTCCCCTTTATTTTACTTACTTAGAGCTTAACAAGAATGTTACAAGTCATCTAATCTTAAAGAAACATTTAAAAAAAATGTTAGGGCATAAAACCCAAAGTTGTTAAACCTTTTATTATTCTCATTCTGATTTGTTATTTATAGACAAATCAAGATATTGGCCTAAATTATAATTATTAATTATATAGCCCTCAATGCTGAAAAAGGAGGTTTTAAAAAAATAGATTGAAAAAATCGAAGCAAATCGTGAGCTTCAAATCGAAAATGTAATTGAATCGTGGACTAGGCGAATCGTGATAGCGAATCGAACATCGAATCGAATCGTGAGCTTCAAATCGAAAAGTGAATTGAATCGTGGACTAGGCGAATCGTGACAGCCCTAGTAAAAACCCAGCCATTTTCTAATTTCTATTCCTGTGCTAAAATGTGACATGTGACAACATGTGAAAATGTTCTTACCATTTTTATTATCCATTTTATTTATCCATCACCATCATCTCCACGTGACCTCCTCATCTGTAATTTGAACAAAATCAAATACAAAATTGATATGGATTGCATTTGTATAGGGCTCACAACACGTGAGCTTGTAGATCGACTATTTTCACCATGCAACCAAGTGTAAATTCAGGCATTCTGAAATAGGCCTACCTACCATCACTGCTGTGAAATGTGGGATAACGTTTTGATGGCTGTGAGAACCACTGCCTTAACCCATTTAGACCTGAGGACGCATCTGTGTCGCCTCATAGGGTTTAAATATTATTTTAAAAGCTAGTTTAGTTAGTTTAAAAGCTCATAGTGTGGCACAGAGTGCCACAGTACTCATCATAATACACCTCAGTCATTTAAAATGTTATGATGGTAACAATGGTACACAGTTACTCATTGTTGGGTGCCAATTTTCTGTCCTTGGTAAAAATGAAAATTAACAATTACCTTAACTTAAAGAACGATGTCTCAGCTCTGTACAGCATGTCACCTTGTCTGTAAAATGAAAACAAATGTAACAGCAAACTTGAGGCAAGAGAGCTTGTAGCATGCAACCTTAATTCAGTGGTAGAAAATGTTCTTACCGTTTGTACGCCCAACAGATCCAAGTCCTGTGTCTGAAATCACAGTAACAACAAAATGGTAAACATTGTATGTAGGCCTACATAAAATCAATTTGATGAAAACAGAAGATCTACAAGCACACATGTGCTGCGAACTTGTAGACCAGCTATTTTCAGCATGCAACCAAGTGTAACAACAAAATGACTAAAACTAAATCAAAATGTGTTGTAATTAGACAAATCTTTATTTGCAATTGTGGCCTAGCAAAAGCCTTTTGAGCGGGGATGAATAATCACACAACACATCCCTCTTTATAGCTTAGTTGACAGTTAACTCTGTGCTTTGCACGTTATGAGCTTTAATATACTTACAAGAACACATTGTAGTTGTAAGTAGGCCTACTTACTTTAGAAAATGCTTGAGTTTCATGGTTTTCAAGTTCTGAAACAAAGTTGACAAAAAAGGAGGCATTAGGAGGCAAGAAAGGAAGATTTACATTGATATTCAAGTACACATCACCAGTACAGTAGGCCTGTTGAAGAGTCTGAGCAATTAAGTTTTAGTTTACTTTATGCCAGTGTTACATTTTTTGCTAAGACTAGATAGTTTAAGTAGCCTATGCATGCCTAAAGTTCAATGGATTGTTCAAAGACTGAGCTTAAATCAGAATTTGCTACTAAAAGTAACACTAAGACTTAAGTTGCTAAAATACTTTTAGTTAAAGTGAGGAACAAATAACCTTTTTGCATGGTGGGGAACAGTACGCTGCAGCCTAAAATCAAATACAGAGCTGCTAAATATATTTGCTAAAGTAATAAAACCTTTGCAAAACAAACACGGCAACATCAACAGTTACATTATAACCTCATTTCACAGTTTACATTGGTTTAAATACTATTAAAACCGGAATCTATTCCAAGAGCAGAACATTCTTCCAACAACAATGGAGTTAGCTATTTCGCTAGCTAGCATGGAGGCTAGGTAGAAACGCTGATCAATAAAGAACTCTACTCTAAATTGTAAACCACACACGGCAGATATATCCCCAGACAGACACCAAAGTGCACTCACCTATAGACAAAATGTAACGAGAGGAGAAGGTATCCATGAGGATTTATTTTCCAAATGTTTGTTTTGTTTATATCGAGTCGATTTGAGTGTTGAAAGTAGACCCCGGCGGACCTAATCCTGGTGGGCTCACACTCACAGAGTAGACTCAGTGGAGACGCGACGGACCGCTACCTGGAAGTTGTTGCCAGATTGCGTGATAGAAATAAGCAACAAGTTCTATGAAAACAATCCCAAAATAACCTACTAGGCCAGTAGGCCTTTTGAAAATAGTAGATGTACAAGCTCATAACGACAAATATATATTAATTTGGGGGTTAGGAAACAAGCCCAAAAAACCGCAACCCACAACTAAAATTATAAATATTTACAAGCAACTTAACAGACAAAGAAGTCCAAAGTATACTTATAAAAAGCGGACATGGCAACACTGGTGCCAGGTTGGTTACAGGCTAAAATATAGTATATTTGTATATTATACTTGTATATACTATATACAAATATATAGTCCCTGCTGTACTAAATATTATTATTATTATTATTATTATTATTATGAATAATCAAATAATAATAATAATAATAGGTCACTATTAATGAGTTTATACAATAACAGCATAAGAATAAAAACTAAAACAAGGCAAACATTTATTTATACATACGATGCACATCCATGCCTGAGAGAGAGAGAGAGAGAGAGAGAGAGAGAGAGTCGGGCGGGGGAGGCAAGCCTTACGTCAGCGTGAGGAGGGGCTGTACATCGCTGTAAATTCACGAGGCATTAAAATGTGAATGAGCGCGATCGTCCCTCGCCCCGACAGCGGAGCGAGGGACGATCGCGTTCGGGCGTGCTACGCGAAGAAATAGACAGCGGGAGGCGGTACCTAGCGGGGAAATGTTAGCTGGGATATGCACAAACAAATGTGATTAAACCAGCAAACTGTGCCTTGCTCTAACAGTAAATGTTTTTTTATACATTAAATAAAGCCCCAAAAGCTTAAAAGACACCACTGATAAAAACACTTAACAAACGTTAACTTATTAAACAAATTGTAGCATAATAAAATAATTCTGGGTGCCTGCCATGCAATGGCAGAAACACAGGTTGAAATCCGCAACCAATACTTAATTATTATTATTCAGACACGGACACTTCGGTGCCTGCCATGCAATGGCAGAAACACAGGTTGAAATCCGCAACCAATACTTAATTATTATTATTCAGACACGACACTTCGACGTCTACGGCCGGCCGCACGGTTTACCAAAGCCCCACAATATATACATCGAAACGTGCGGCTCGGCCGGGAATGGTGTGCTTGTGCTTTTCTTTCCGTTTCGGGTTACCGTGCCGACGTAATTCGCAATAAACGACGCGAAAAATGCCCCATGCAAAGTCAATGGGGAAACGCGGGTAAAAACAGAAAACGACACGTTACTTTGGAGCCACATTGCTCTGGCATACTGTTACGTAGAAACACGATTTAAACCTCAAACAGCACACGAGGCCATCGACTTTGTTGTGGTTCAGACGGAATTCGAATACGTTGCACGGTTTGCCCGCTACCGCAGTTCAAAGTGTGTGTGGTCTGAGCAAAAATCTCGACTCGCAGTGTCGCACGCCCAGAGAGAGAGCGGGTCAGAGGGACAAGACATTGTGAAGACTGTAGCGAAATTCTCCGAACAAATCGTCCTCACGGCCAAAATATTAACTTTACACGCATGGGTTTCGGTAATTTTGTAGCCACACTCGTCCTCTTTCACCCAATGTCACAACCACAGCCCAGATTCATACGGTACGTGAACTACAGCCCTGAAAGCGACAGGTGTACCATCATAATGTGTCATACAACTCCATGTTAAAGCATGAATGAGTCAGCAGTTTTTTCATCACAAACACAATTTCTTAACTCGCTCTCATAACCACGTTTTTTATCGTACCAATACCACGATCGCACACGGCGTACCTCAATGTCTCGGGTCACTCACGGCGAAAACAAAAATCGCATTTGACGTTTACTTTTTGCGATAGAGCAATTTGTTCGGACATACGTTCTCTCACTGAATCAGTGTGGTTTTAACTTTCAATAGTGTTTGCATTCGCATAGACTAGCCCTAGCCCAGGTGAAATTGATACTTTGTTAATGATTCAAGGTCAAGTTGACCACCTCTCAAACACGCGCACACACGAACGCACATGCACGCACATGCACACATGTGCACGCACACACACACATTGAAAGTCAATGGAGAAAATTGGGGAAACACGTAACTCTGTCATTTCTCGACCGTTTCAGAAGCAGGGCGGCTCGCCGGAACCGGGCCGCCCCCCTGAACGAAACCAAATGGACCCTTACAGCTCAGACATCTTAGCATTAGCATGTTAGCATTAGCATGTTAGCATTAGCATGTTAGCATGTTAGCATTAGCATGTTAGCATGATAGCATTACATGTTAGCATTAGCATGTTAGCATTAGCATGTTAGCATTAGCATGTTAGCATTAGCATGTTAGCATATTAGCATGTTAGCATTAGCATGTTAGCATGATAGCATTAGCATGTTAGCATTAGCATGTTAGCATTAGCATGTTAGCATTAGCATGTTAGCATGTTAGCATTAGCATGTTAGCATTAGAATGTTAGCAGCATTAACATGTTAGCATGATAGCATTAGCATGTTAGCATTAGCATGTTAGCATGATAGCATTAGCATGTTAGCATTAGCATGTTAGCATTTTAGCATGATATCATGTTAGCATTAGCATGTTAGCATTAAAATGTTAGCATGCTAGCATGTTAGCATGTTAGTATTAGCATGTTAGCATGTTAGCATTAGAATGTTGGTGGCAACGTAATGCGCAATGAACTAAGACAAAATACCTCATTGAAAGTCAATGGGGAGACCTGGCTCACATGTAACCAAATGGACCCTTCTGAGAGGCTAAATGTCATCAAATGGTGGTCCGTGGCTCAAATGCTGCACAGACTTGGCGAGCTTCAGGCACCCAGTAAAATTTCTTGAATTTTTTTTTCTAGTGTTTACCTTAGAATCTAGCTGTGTGCAGTGTGCATAGCCATTCGCCTGCCATACAGTGTTGAATCCACATCAATTCTCTTTGGAAATAAACACACGATAAAACAATTCCGATAAAAACGAAAGGTATATTAATGAACCATACAAATAAAAGTAATTTTTTAACGTAATTAATACATTTACGAGTGACGAGAAAATAATATAATTTACCTTAGAAAACCAACGGAATCAATGCAATGTGGATAGGGCGGAAGTAAACAGAGGGGCACTATTCCGACAGGAAGTACCCCTTAGTCCCGCCTCCTACATTGTGCAAAGGGAGAATAGCATACAAGTTAAGCAACAACAGTAGTAACAAGTAATAATTATTTGTATTAATAATAATAATAATAATAATGCATTGCTTGTAGGCAATATCCAACAATACCCAATTCAAATTGCATTACGCTGTGACATTATATGATCTGTTATCTAATTATTATAATAAAAAGGCTACTATGTTTCTTTTCCATTTTACCTCCTTTATGATGAATTCCTGTTCTGTTCTTTTACTATATAGAAAGCTCTGAATGTTATGATGAATTGAACATGGTGGACCCTCTTGTAAACCAGTGTAATGCTTAATGGTGACGTCCACTCACAGTTAACAGTCTTTGTATTGAGTTTGTGCTTGAAATGTACTGTAATTCTGCAAACTGTTAATACATATTTAAATCAATCAAAACTCAATAATCAGACCCAGTGTTACATTTCTATATACAGGTTTAATGTTTGTTTTTAGTCAATTGACAATAAAGATAATTTATAAGTTTGTTTTGTCACCGTTTGTTTCATTATCATTACATCATACCAAGCTACACTGAATTCCCTCCTCGGTGTTGTAAGATCATAAGAGCGCCCCTCACTTCACATGGGTGTGATTTTCTCAGCAGATTTTTGTTCAGATTTAGTTTTAGTCTTTTTAATAACAAACCGTTTAGTCTTATAGTCCTATGTCGTCTTCTGAAAATGTCTTTATAGTCTAGTCTAAGACGACTAAATATCAAAAACCTTAGTCTTTTAGTCTTTACTATTAGTATTTTGCTATTAGTATTGTAGTAGTCAACAAAAATAACGTTTAATTGATATTGTTGTAGTTCAGATGTTTGGTCTAAATTAAGCCTCCTGAACCACGGGACAATAATATTATAACTATGTTCACAACTCACTGACCCCATCTGTTGGACACAATGAGAAGTGCATCCAAATACTAGCACTACATTTGTATGGCGTTAAAATGTTCTGTTGAATTGAATATTATAATGATGTACCACAATGGAAACAACAAGCCATAGTGCTTTATTTATAAATCCTCTTAACAGACCTTGTATTGAACTGGACTTTACTGTGCTTTTCTTTTCTCTACAAAGTATTAATAAAGTATTCCATCAATCTGATTCAATTACTGCTATTTTTCCGTTCCATATATGGTTACACTTGGTCTATAAATACATGTATTCTCTCTCTGTGTTCTCGGGTTTCTTCTATTATGTGTTCAAATATAATGTCTGTGTTTACCATGCAGAGAAACACCGTGTTTAGCCTGTAAATAAACCCAAATAGTGTCTGAAACACAGAATCAGCCTTCTAAAAACAGTGGTTCACAAAGTGGGGTCCGGGGACCCCCAGGGGTCCTTGAGGCAGTTCTAGGGGTCCCCAGCTAAATAGACTTTTTACCGGGCCAGTTTCGAACTGCAGCCACCTGTAAGGGCTCTTTGAGAGCGGTTTTGAAGGAGTCTAGGGATTCACATTTCTTTACTGTTGGTAGCGCCCTACCAACAGTCATAAAGGAAAGTGAATTTCCGTGGCATGGGAGAACGAACTCAACCCCTTGTTGTTTGAGCCAAATCTGGGCTGCGATGTTTAAGTCTCACTTGTTTCGTGGCCATGTGAAAAGTGAAAACACTATGAATAATTAATAGACGACAACAGAACCACGACAGACTTTTCAACAATACGTTTATTAAATTAAAACAATTACAGTTTATCATCACTGAGCCATTTACAGTAACATGTTTTAACATTTAGGGCACTGAGCCATTTACAGTAACATGTTTTAACATTTAGGCACTGAGCAATGAATCCACTGAGTCATTTACAGTAACATGTTTTAGAACACCACAAAGTTGGTACGGTGACTTTAAAATAAAATACACCATGAAATAAAATACACCATGAAATAAAATACACCTTTGGCCCAGCCTGTAACAGGAACATCTGTTCATAGGCCTACAGTAAAAATCACACCTGTGTGAAGTGAGGGGCGCTCTTATCATCGTACATCATCTCATCCCGACCAATCACAATCTGCGTCCCCACCTTCGTCATCAATGCGTGTGTGTTTACACAAACACTTTAACCCATTCAGGCCTGACGTCGACATTTAAATAATGTCTTCTAAATTCTGACCGTTTTCTGAAATATCTGTATCAGTGGTTCTCAATATTTCATGTCAAGAACCCCAACCCCCAGCAAAGATTTGAGTTAAAATGTTCACTCTGTAAGTCTGTAATAATATATCTTCAAAGATTTGAGGCACCTTTTCACGATTTTTCAAAAATAGCAGATCTAAAAGTTCAAACGTCGATCACTCTCTGCTGATTTCTGATCGCCTGCATCTTTGTTAAATTGGAACGCACGCACACACGCACGCACGCATGCACGCACACACGTGCGCGCGTGTCTAGATTCTCCCGGCAGATCCTGCCGGGAGCTACCTATGCCATAGAGAGCATTGGACCCCAGGAAAAGATCCCTGTGGTGATGACTAGTTATAGACCCTCTGTGTTTGAACCAGTGTTAACTAGTGTTAACTAGTGATAACTAGTGTGATAACTAGGAGCAGTAACCAGGCAGGCTGTGCCACTAGATTGGTTGAGACGGTTGTGAGTTTGTTGATCTGCTATTTTGAAACACATTAGAAGGAGATGAAGAAAAACAAAGTAAAAAATATCCAAATTCACAAATAAACCTGAGGTATAAATCTACATATTCATATATTAACCTGAGATGAGGTATAAATCTACATATTCATACATTAACCTGAGATGAGGTAGAAATTGTGGGACACTGCACTCCCAGTGGGGGGGTGGGGGGGGGACACTGCACTCCCAGTGGGGGGGTGGTGGGACACTGCACTCCCAGTGGGGGGTGGGGGGACACTGCACTCCCAGTGGGGGGGTGGTGGGACACTGCACTCCCAGTGGGGGGGGTGGTGGGACACTGCACTCCCAGTGGGGGGTGGGGGGACACTGCACTCCCAGTGGGGGGGTGGTGGGACACTGCACTCCCAGTGGGGGGTGGGTGGACACTGCACTCCCAGTGGGGGGGTGGGGGGGGACACTGCACTCCCAGTGGGGGGTGGGGGGACACTGCACTCCCAGTGGGGGGGTGGGGGGGACACTGCACTCCCAGTGGGGGGGTGGGGGGGGACACTGCACTCCCAGTGGGGGGGTGGTGGGACACTGCACTCCCAGTGGGGGGTGGGGGGACACTGCACTCCCAGTGGGGGGGGGGACGGGACACTGCACTCCCAGTGGGGGGGGGGGGGGCACTGCACTCCCAGTGGGGGGGTGGTGGGACACTGCACTCCCAGTGGGGGGTGGGGGGACACTGCACTCCCAGTGGGGGGTGGGGAGGGACACTGCACTCCCAGAGGGGGGGTGGGGGGGGACACTGCACTCCCAGTGGGGGGGACGGGGACGCCTGTGTCAACATTAGAAGTCAGTGGGGCGAAGAGTTCTGAAGTTACGTGGATTACAGCCGTGCGTACACACGTGCACACACAGAGACGTAGTCGTGCGTACACACGTGCACACACACAGACACGTGGTGCATTTATTATAGGATATATATTTGTTTCCTTGGAAACAATTCTACTGGAACACAATATGTTCAGCTGGAGGTCAGGGGTCAAACCCTATCAACCTGGGGTCAGGGGTCAAACCCTATCAATCTGGAGGTCGGAGGTCAAACCCTATCTTGTGGTCTTTAGCACATCAAGGTTTGATTGACAGATTGTCACTGTGCTTCTTATATACATCATCAGTGTGACATCACCATGATGTCATGATGAGTCACTCATGACCAAATATGGAGTCCATGATGTCAGGCGTACTGGTGACGGTGGTAACCATGACAACCTGGACTCACTCAGACATGTGGAGTAACCATGGCGACCTGATGTGACCCTCGCTCACATCGAGACTCTATCTCTGCTCACACAGAAACACTGAGGAGCCAGACAACAACCTGAACCCAACGCAGAGCGGTTCAGTGGACGTGATCTGGAATGTGTGCAGGTGGGCCAGAGTGTCCTCTGAGGACACGTCATAGAAGGACAGAGTCCCAGCGGGACGGTCTACATACACTGCTACTCTGTAGACCCTGTCCTCCCTGTCCTCACGGTCAGCATCCACTGCTGCTCTGATGGAGCGTCTAGAGGGACCGACAGGGAGGTCAGTCTTCTCCCTATTGTGTCTGACATAGTAACTGTGACCACACTGCAGACTCCATGACATGCCATAGCCTCCAAGCCAACAGTCCTCACCACATCCTTTCCTGCTGATTGCTCTGTCAGTCCCTGCTATATGAACCGTTCCACTGCACTCTACCTCAGAGTAGCAGCGTTCGCTCACACTCTCTGCACTCAGAACCTGAGGACGGACATCAAACCGTTCAAGATGATCAGGATACTGATGACCCGGTTCATCCTCCAGTGTGACCTTCCTGTTGTCCTCAGACAGAGTGAGGTCACAGTTTGCTGTGTTGGTGTCCAGTGAGAGACGCTGGAAATCTGATGAGAAAACACACAGTAACCATTAAGTACATCATTCACTGACACACACACACACAATTTACAATTTACAATTTAGGCATTTAGCAGATGCTCTTAATCCAGAGCGACTTACATTAAGCAAGAACAACAAAGCATGGGAATACATCACATAAAAACATTTATCATGAAACATGCGTAAGCTAAGAAAGTAACAGTGGAATATCTATATAATGAAACTATACATATAAACTATACATCTATACTACTATGCTATACATATGTACTATGACGTGCTATGACTACATACAATGCAATTATAGTGCTGTATACATAACATGCTATAAGTCTGTATCAAATGCTATCTAAGTCTACAGAAATGCTATCTAAGGGGGTGGGGTAAGTGCTATGGGCCATGATGGAGTCTGAAAAGGTGGGTTTTCAGACTACGGCGGAAGATTGGGAGTGATGCTGCAGTTCTGTCTGCAATGGGAAGTGCATTCCACAGTTTTGGAGCCAGAAGGGAGAAGAGTTTGGGACGAGTTTGGGACGTGTGGAGCGTTGTCCCACACACACACACACACACACAAACACACACACAAACACACACACACACACACACACACACACACACACACACACACACACACACACACACACACACACACACACACACACCGTTGTAGACTACTGTTACAGTCTATGATCGGGAGCCACCCCCCGTTCGAGTCAAAATAAAAACCAACGAAGAAGAAGGGGGGAAGTCCTGCCATGTTGTCTGGGCCATAATATGAGCTTGTACTGTAGATCTGCTATTTTTCAATAGCTAAAGTATAACAATAATGCTTGAAACACCAGAATGGGTTAAAGTGGGATATTTGGTATACAGTCTTTTTTATTGGCCTGAACTATTGTCTATATTCATACATTCATGAATCCACTTGCTGAGCGGCTGTCACTATTGGGCTTTCTTTTTCACTAACATCCTACGGCAGGCAAAATTGTCGAACATGTCAAACTTTCCTTATGCTTTAAGTAGCATGTGTAAAACTAAGGGCTTTCCAGGCTAAACTCAAAAGTACAACTTATTTAATTTTAACAGCTTCAAACACTTTGCAGATGATTGTCTCATTTTTAAGATCTTAAATGGACTTGCACCTCCACCACTGAACCAGTTCATAGATAGGTAGGTAGGTAAAACAGTCTTCTCTGTTAGAGCCTCCCATCACTGGAACAGTCTCTGTTAGAGCCTCCCATCACTGGAACAGTCTCCCTACAGAATTAAGAGAGACTTCCAACTATCTGACCTTCAAATTCAACCTGAAAAGGTGGCTAAAAACAATTAAAATCTGTAATCATGAGTAACTATCAGCACTATTTAGTATTTATCACCGGTGTCATTTCTCACTTCACTTTGCAGTTGTTCTGTCCCCTGTACCATGTCGATCTGTATTGTATTGTATTGTGTATGGTCATGGTGTTGGGTGCCTGCACATATGCACACATGGCATCAACGCATGGTGTTGTGTGCGGGCACCCCACACTTAGTCTTTCTTTTATCTGTATTGTACTGTGTTTTTGTATGGACGTGGTGTTGGGTGCCTGCACATAATTGCACACATGGCATCAACGCATGGTGTTGTGTGCAGGCGCCCTACACTCTGTCTTTCTTTTATCATTCACTTTTTAAGAGCCTGCCCAGGGACTACATATGAAATTTAGCTTCGGCTAACTCTGGCCCATTTACATTGATGACTGACATGTTGATTAATGATCTTTGTCCCTGTCAAATAAATAAAGCCCAATACTTTCAGTCGGTCAGCAAGTGGATTCATGAATGTTTGTATATAGACAATATGTTAGGCCAATAAAAAAAGACTATATTCCCACCCGTCAACCTCGACTGCCGGACTACTAGACAAGGAGGTTAAATGGGAGGCTATTGTGCAGTCAAAGTTACCAAAACAAGCTAGTTAATTCAGCATTCTTTTATTGAGCGGTCAGGCCGGTATGGTAGGCCTCAGGCCTAGCAATATAGGCCTCAGGCCTACCATATCTGGCCCACGTTCAAATATGTGAGTGAGAACACGTGAGTGAGTGTTTCTGTCATTCCGATCTCCAACATATTTCTATTGACTGGCTTTATCTCTCAGCCAAGGCTGTAGTTGTCTGCGACGTGTCACTAAGGAGTATGAAATCCTTGTTTGACCAACACGCGCACGCCTGAAGATGCACTGTGTGCACGCCACACTGCGTGCTTGACAAACTACAATGTGAAAGCAAACCCAGCCAACAATGTTACAACTACAGCCCTGAAGTCTACCAAACTATACAGTAGGTGTTAAAAAACTCTGTATAAGATGTCAATAGTGAGAGATACTCACGTCCTTTAATGAGATGAGGATTGAACCGATCTTCTCCACCATGTTTCACTCTGTAGGAAGTAGAACAACAATGCATCAATGTCTGACTGTCTAACACAACATCTCCAGTTCTCCACTATAGCTGACACTACAGTGTTTCACTCTGTAGGAAGTAGAACAACAATGCATCAATGTCTGACTGTCTAACACAACGTCTCCACTAGCTGACACTACAGTGTTTCACTCCGTAGGAAGTAGAACAACAATGCATCAATGTCTGACTGTCTAACACAACGTCTCCACTAGCTGACACTACAGTGTTTCACTCCGTAGGAAGTAGAACAACAATGCATCAATGTCTGACTGTCTAACACAACGTCTCCACTAGCTGACACTACAGTGTTTCACTCTGTAGGAAGTAGAACAACAATGCATCAATCATCACATGAAAATAGTAAAATAGTGGTGATGCCCCACAAACATTACCCACACATAGTAAAGGGTTCTGCTGTAAACCGGGCCCCACAACAGGGTCTACTCACTTGAGATTCTTCAGCCCAGCAGAGAGCAGCATCTTCATTCCTGACTCATTCACCATGTTGAGACTCACGTCCAATTCTCTCAGATGGAGGGAGGGATTAGAAGTTAGAGCTGAGGCCAGAACTTCACAGCATCTCTCTGTCAAGAAGCAGTTCACCAGTCTAAATGAAGAGAGAGAGAGAGAGAGAGAGAGAGAGAATGTGATTCACATTGCATGTGAATTATTGCATGTGAATCATATTGAATGTGGATCACATTCAATGTGATCCACATGAATTTAGGGACCTTAGGGACCACTTGAATTTTATGAAAAGGGGGGCCTTGTAGTTTGTAGTCAGAGGGAGGGTGAGCTAATTGTATTTCGAGAACAAGGGAGGGTGATCCAATTCTGCTAATAAAATAGTCAGGGTTTTTATATATACATGTTTTACTGCAGCTTTTTTTTATTCAGTCGAACTTTGTCTAATAATTTCACTTTCACTTGTAGTTGGTACTTCCCAACGCTGGCCATGCGAGGCTACAGTTTATCATTGTTCCTCCTATGTGTCAATCATTGTGATTGGCCACACTGGGCGTGTGCAGCACACACACACACACACGCACGCACACCCTCACACACACACACACACACACACACACACACACACACACACACACTCTACTCTGCCGATGCAAACGGAAATAAAAGCCTGTCTACTGAAGGATAGTCTGACTCAGTCCCTCATATCTCTGGACACTTTCTTCATACTGAGCAAGCACAGAAACGCTATTGGCCCATTTTGGACTGAGGTCGATTAAAAAAAAAGCTTCTAAATCCTAACATTTTTCTGAAAAACCTATGTTTCTATGTCAGTGGTGCTCAACCTTTTTCATGTCAAGGACCCCCAGAATTATCTCTATTGGGCCACGGACCCCCATCTCAAAATATGTAGTTCCAGGGACCCCCCCAGAAGCAAATATCGTAGTTAAAAATGTTCGCTCTGAAATATATATTCAATGATTTGCGCCATATTTTAACGATTTCTCAAAAATAGCAGACCTACAAGCTCGAAGCGCGCCACTCGGTGGAGCTTGTAGATCTGCAATTTTTCAATAGCTAAATTATAACATAATGTTTAATTATAAAGTAAGCTATGCTACTACGCTTTCATATATGGAGTATACGGTTGTCTACGCACATACTGTATGTAGTTTGCACCATTAGGTACCGTTAGCCTTGCTAGTTTTATAAACGTAGATAGCAGCAAATAAGTTAATATAAATATCATTCAAAACTAGGGGATGACACTGACAACAAAACACATTGAACCACTCAGAGGCCACTGTATCTTATCAATATTATGGTCAGTGTGAGTTACCATGATATTAACCTCATCCACACTCTTCAAATACTACCACCATCATAACTACATTATAATCACTTACCATAACAGAACTTTACTTAACCAAATAAAAATGTTAAATTAATCTGACCTGAGAGTCTCCAGACAACAGTTTGGGCTCTTCAGTGCAGCACAGATGAGATCCAGTCCAGAATCCTTCAAGCCGTTTCCACTCAGGTCCAGTTCTCTCAAATGGGACGGATTGGAGCGGAGAGCTGAAGCCACAACTTCAACGTGTTCCTTTCTGAGGTCACAGTCAACAAGTCTGTAATTACAGATTAAATGTAAAATCAGAGATGATCAAAACAGAACAGACCATGTTCACTGTGGTCTGAAATGTGTGTGTGTGTGTGTGTGTGTGTGTGTGTGTGTGTGTGTGTGTGTGTGTGTGTGTGTGTGTGTTTGGATACTTTTCTAACTAAGCAAATAGCGGCAGTGAGTAACACATATTTAATGTGCTCATAACTTTCCACTTTTGTCATTTGATTGTAATACAAACATTAAATAATTAAAACGATCCAAACTCGCTGCTGTTGTTCCACTCTATGGCAGTGAAGTGAAGAAATGTTCTGTCAACAGATTAACAGTCTGTACGACCGCATGCCATGGCAAAATCACCCTGATATCACTAAATATACTAAACACAAATCACACTTGAATTGGATTGCAATACTAATATATATAAATATGAAGTGAGTCTCTCTCTCTCTCTCTCTCTCTATATGTTTTTTATTGAATGAATGAATGAATGAATGAATGAATGAATGAATGAATGAAGTATATAGTGATCTAACATGTTAACATTCACACTACTAACCTGGCTGTTGTGCAGTTCCTCACAGCTGGGACCAGTCTCCGTCGCCCCTCCTTTGATGTGTTGTATTTCTGCATGTCCAACTCCTCCAGAACCTCCTCTGACAGCAGCAGCATGGAGGCCAGAGCTGAACACTGGGGCACAGAGAGTTCCTTCCCTGATCTGTTCTCTGACTCCAGGTACTGTTGGATCCCCCGACTGACTGTCGGGTCGTTCATCTCCATCAGACAGTGGAAGATGTTGATACATCTGTCAGGAGAGGCATCACGATCATTAATCTTCTTCAGGTTGTCGATGACTCTCTGGATCTCCTCTGGACTGTTCTCTGTCTGACCCAGCAGACCTCCTAACAGACTCTGGTTGGACTGCAGTGAGAGACCATGAAGGAAGCGGACTAAGAGGTCCAGTTGTCCACTCTTACTCTGCAGGGTTTTCTTCATAGCAGCCTCCAGGAAGTCAGACAGGGAACTGTCACTGTCGAAACGGCGGCCTCCCAGGAATGTCTTCAGGACCTCCGTGTTCTTCTGAGTGAAACAGTGGGACAGGTAGACTGCAGCCAGAAACTCCTGGATGCTCAGATGAACGAAGCAGTAGACCGTTTTGTGGAAGAACAAACCGTCTTCTTTGAAGAAGGTTGTGCAAAAGCCCAAGTTCTTCAAGTCCACGTTCACATCAAGACCACACGCCTTCAGGTCCTCCTCATAGAAAATTATGTTGCCTTCGACCAGTTGGTAAAACGCCAGCATGCCCAGCTTCAGAAGAACTTCCCCTGCATACTTTATGAGCTTCCCTCTGTCTGCCTTGCCTTGTGCAGGATTCTCCCGCTGTATCTCACCCATCAGGAAGTGGCAGAACAGCTCAACCAGGGTTTTGGGCAGCCTGACTGTCGTCACCATGTTCTTCACAATGGTAGCAAGGATCCAACAGAAGACTGGGATTTCACACATGGTGAGGAGGATCTTTGATTCTTTGATGTAAGAGAGGATTGATCTAGCCTGGGTCTCATCACTGAACGTCTTCTGGAAGAACTCCTTCTTCTGGTCATCTCTGATGAACCCTCGTACTTCTGTCATCCTGTTTACAAACTCCTTAGGGATCTGATTGGCTGCTACAGGTCGCGAGGTTACCCAGATGCGAGCAGAGGGGAGGAGCTCTCCCTTGATGAGGTTTACAAGGAGATCATCCACTGGGTAAGAGTCGTTGACATTCATGAGGCCAATTTCTTTGATGAAATCAAACTGGAAATTATTTTCATCATAACCATCCAGAACAAACATGACTTTGAAGGGGCTGTTGCTGTAGTCTCCTGACTTCTGCAATTCAGTGAAGATAAATTTAAGAACGTCTTCCTCGATAAATCTGGTTTCCTTGATGCAGCAGTGAATAAGCTGTGCCAAAGTAAACTTCTGTCCCTTGAGCAAATTTAACTGCCGGAACTTGAGCGGGAACACAAGGTGTGGGTCTTGGGGGAAACATTTCTTGGCCCAGTCGAACAAAAATTTGTGTACGAGGAACGTTTTTCCAATCCCTGCACAGCCAACGGTCAGCACTGTTCTTGTGATTAGTCCAGAAAGGTCTTTGAAGATTTGACCGAGTTGGATTTCCTCTCTTGGTTTCTTCATCTCCATCTGGCTGACCTCATGATGGCGGTGGGTGTCTGTTCTTTCGATGTCTACATTGTAGAGCGGAGCGAAGACGTTTTCAAACACCTCAGTCTGTGTGCCCAGTCCTACCCTCAGATATGTGTTGTTCATTTTGCGTTGAAGTTGCGCTTCATAGTCAGTGATGTGACGATATCCTGGTGTTCTCTTCAACAGACCTGTAGCGAACAAAGCAATTCTATGTTTAACAGCCTTGTCTCTCTCCACACACACACACACACACACACACACACACACACACACACACACACACACACACCTCTCAGTTTGGCGGCTCTGTGTCGTCTTTCCTTCTCTTCTTCTGTCAAAGCTGAAATGTGAGACAGTGATTTGTCAGTGAGATGTGAGACAGTGATTGGTCAGTGAGATGTGAAACAGTGATTGGTCAGTGAGATGTGAGACAGTGATTGGTCAGTGAGATGTGAGGCAGTGATTGGCCAGTGAGATGTGAGGCAGTAATTGGTCAGTGAGGAGACACTATAGGATCATTCTCGTCTTCACATAATGACACAGAGATGGATGGATTTATATCAATATAGATTGTAAATAAATCTAGTTAAAAATAAATGAAAGACTCACGAGGTTTCTTGTTCCAGATTAAAGTTGCCAGTGCTACTGCGTACATGGAGAGAGTAACAATAATCCCACGTCTTTGTCCTCTGCCTGTTGGTCCTTTAGTAGCTGAAAGACAGAAATATAAAACAGAACTAGAAAAGAAAATGTCTTCACCTTTTCGATTCCTCTGTGACCACTTCCTGGTAAAACAGGAAGTGAACAGATCCACTAGATGTGTGTCCTGTATCACTATTCACTATGTTCCATGTGACAGAGGGGTCGAAGTTGAATTAAGCAATATTACACGAGAGGGTGTGGTTTAAGTTTAACGTGAGTATTGCTAGAAACATCAGCATCCGATACGCTCGGATCAAAACATGGATTAAAGAATACAAGCCCTCAAACCACAGAATCTTGGGCACTGGGGTACCAATTTAAACCTTTGTTTTCCTCGTTTCTGGCGGACTCCGTGTTAATATCTTTACAACAACCGCTATAATAATGGCAAGTATTTCCTACAGTCCAAAAATATGAACCACACACTACACAGACACAGACACAGACACACACACAGACACAGACACACACACACACACACACTAAACTACACACCTTTGTAAAGTGGGTTGCGGTGCTCCTCACTCTGCTCCTCACTGAACAGGTTCTTTATTTGACAGGATATTGTTTTAACCCTTCGCCCTCTCTCAACGTTGTAGATGGTCGTCTCCCAGGAGTTGGGTCCGCTCCATTCGCCTGCATCGAACCTCCAGCGATAGCCGAACGGACCCGACTCTGTGACGTCGTCAATCGTACAGTGCAGCGTGCAGCTGCTGGAGTTGGAGTCACACAGTTTGATGTTCAGGATTGGCCTCGGGACTTTCTCTGTGGAGGACACAGTATTAATTACTGCACCACACACACACCTATCATCTATCTTCAAGTAAGTACATGTGTCTCCTGTCACAGGCCTAATGTTGTATATAATATACCACAGGTCGTAGTAGGTACATGTGTCTCCTGTCACAGGCCTAATGGTGTATATATATATATATATATATATATATATATATATATATTATACCACAGGTCGTAGCAGGTACATGTGTCTCCTGTCACAGGCCTAATGGTGTATATATATATATTATACCACAGGTCGTAGTAGGTACATGTGTCTCCTGTCACAGGCCTAATGGTGTATATATATATATATATTAGTGGTGGGCATAGATTAATTTTTTTAATCTAGATTAATCTCACTGCAATTCTGGAGTTAATCTAGATTAATCTAGATTAAAATGGCTCATTTGAACTCTGCCGAAAGCATTGAAAATATGTGTGCGCTACCTAAATAATGACCAGAAGTAAATCCTTGAACGGGCCACATGGCCCATTAGACCAGGAGCCCTATCATAATTGGTAATGAAAATATAATAATAATGTTCAATACGATGTACGTGTGTTATACATTGTTTATTCAGTTAAACACGAATAACCATAAACACGTTACCATACAGGCAATTTGAAACAGTGGGTGCAAGAACAAAGTACCCCCTTTTCTGGGATATGACATTAATTAAACTGTAAACCTAGAGGTGATGAAGAACTGTTTACAGTCAGTAGCTTTGTGACATGATTTGAGTCCAACCTCTACCTCTCCTTCTTCCACCAGTCACTCAGACACACCAGCTTGTTCACATTAGTGCTGTCAGTTCACCTCTATAATCCAATTCGAATTTCATTGCTTCATTATTTGTAATATTCGGAAATATTCGAATATTTACATTGTTTATTTTAGCTCATATTTAGCCTATAATAATACACAGAATAACAACCCATTTTTTAATGCTTGCGCAAGTTGGTTACATTGTATTATTAGGCTACTGCCTACCGTCATTGCGACGCATTATCACGGGCCACGGCCCGGTTAAAAACGAGAATGATACACACCATGAACTGACCATAGACAATATCCCCTTTACAGCTCTCTCTTTAGCCTATTAACCAAATTAAAGTCGCCACAATCGCCAGCCTATACACGTAGGACTGGACAGAAAGAGAGTGCAGAGAGTACAGACAATAATATGCCATACTATTAGGCTGTTGCGCTGCGCTCCTAATGCCTTCTCCACGGCGCGCACCGTGGCACATGAACAATAACAACTCCACGTGGAGTGGACCCACGACGAACCACATATGAATTAGATAATTTATAAGAAATGGCACGGCGGCCATCCTTGCAGGCAGTGACAGAATGATAATCCTTAGGCTGTAACCTGTTCATTTTGGGGGGCATCAAACAACAGCCTGTTGATGATGAATGATACTATGAAACTTAACAATTAATTAACTAGTACTCACCTAATGACGCCGCCACGGAGGATATACCATGTTTAACGTAATTCCAAAGTGTTTAGCCTACATTGTTTAAGTCATAGACGCATGCGGTTTTTATGAACTTTGGCTAAAAGCATGTTGTTGTTATTATTCCACTGCCACCCGCACCGGTAGACTCAAGACTGTCATGGTAGCTGGCTATAACCTGAAACAACTTCCTCTTCCTCTTCAAAATAAAAGCTGCTTGTAACAATACTTTTATTTCTTAAGTGAACTACAGGATGTAGTAGACGCAGAATGTATAGTGGATAAATCACACAGAAGGCAGGAGAAATAAACTCCGCAGGCAGTCGGGGCTTATTATTTTTAAATCTTGCCAACAGAATGAACTGGGATAATAAATGATAAAAGCTCCATTCGAATGGCAATTTGAAACGTGAAATTCCTAGTTTGCTCGATTTATGCAGTCAATGCAGACCCAGCTCCCAGACCCAACTTTGAGAATAGATTAATGGCGATAATTTCTTTGACGCGCGATAATATTCTCGCGTTAACGCAGCACGTTAACGCCGATAACGGCCCAGCATTAATATATATATATATATATATATATATATATATATATATATATATATATATATATATATATATATTATACCACAGGTCGTAGTAGGTACATGTGTCTCCTGTCACAGGCCTAATGGTGTATATATATATTATACCACAGGTCGTAGTAGGTACATGTGTCTCCTGTCACAGGCCTAATGGTGTATATATCAGGGGGGCAGTCAGCCAGATATTTCGTGAAGCCTCATTTGAAATCGGTAGTTCATATAATGGCCTGTTGTGGCGCTGGACTGGACCCAAAAAGCCCCATAGCTCCATAGAGGCCCATGTATTTTGGCCCAACTTCACCTAGACTGTATTACCTTAATAAACATGGTCATGAATACTTTCTTCTTCCAGTCACTAGTTTAAAGTCTCATTTCTAATGTCATAATATTCTTTTTGGAAAATTATGGTCCCATTAATTAAAAAAATTACCATAAAGTCGCGTATGTTCTGAGGGGCGTGGCTACCGTTACAGTCTATGATCGGGATTCCCCTCCCACTCAAGAGTCTTCTCCTCCCACTCGAGTCAAAATAAAAACCAACGGAGAAGAAGGGGGGAAGTCCCGCCTCGTTGTCTGGGCAGCCAATGACCAGCTGGTACAAAACGGAGCCAGCCAATGGCCAGCTGGTACCAAAAGATGGCGACTTACATCAGGAATTAGCATATCATTACAGGCTTCATTTTACGTTCATGTTAGACCCGGGGAACGCTTTGTCCATATTTTTTTACAGTCTATGGTATATATACTGTATTATACCACAAGTCGTAGTAGGTACATGTGTCTCCTGTCACAGGCCTAATGTTGTATAATATACCACAGGTCGTAGTAGGTATGTGTCATGTGTACATGTGTTCAAACGAGCACCACTCCACACCTAATCAAAACAAATAATTCAGCTGCTCTGTTCTCCCAGAGCGCAGCAAAGTCGGTGGCTAGGCTATCTAGTTTCTTGGGAAATTTGTGGTCGTAGTGACCACATCTGTCATTAAAAAATATGTTTTTTCAGCGATATTCTTAGTTTTAAGGGTAACTGTTATATGATTGCAATATTACACAAGAGGGTGTGGTTTAACATGATTATTGCCACGACAGTGATGCGGTCAGCAATATTACATCTCGTGTAATATTGCTTAATTATGTAATCTGCCTTGATCTGGATTGTCAGTTTAGTATTCAATTGATCATTGTTTGCAAACCGTCATGTGGGTTTATTGTAATTGTTTATGTAAACAAAAGTGTCACTTAAATAAAGAATCAACCAATCAAAAAAAGATCTATCATGAACACACTTTTACAGGGCTTTAACTAGTCGACTATTCAACTAGTCGATTAGTAAATCCACTAGTTGATCATGCTGGTACTAGTTGACTAGTTTATAAGAAGAAAGACTTTTGTAGAATTGTCCTCCGGTCTAAAGTATTGTAGTGAGTCATACTTACTCATCTCTTTAACCAGGTCAGTATTGTAGTGAGTCATACTTACTCATCTCTTTAAGCAGGTCAGTCTTGTAGTGAGTCATACTTACTCATCTCTTTAAGCAGGTAAGTCTTGAAGTGAAGTATTTCGTTGAACTCCACAGAATACCACCCGATGTCTTCTACGGTCATGTTGTCGATGACCAGCCGTCCGGTGTCTGGGTCCAGTGTGGAGCGTTCTCTAAACGTCCCGTAGTAATCCAGACCATCAAACGGATACCACTCCGCTACCAGGTTGTCTCCGCGCCTCCACAGGATGCTGGTGACGGCTTCAGGAACAGAGCGGTGGTCTGGAAGCAGTTCCACGCGGATGCCTCTGCCTCGTGGTGGAAGGTACGTCACCTCATTGGCTGTGGAGAGAAACGCATGGCAGTCAAGTTACAATTTAGGCATTTATCAGACGCTCTGAATCCAGAGAGACTTAGGCCTACATTAGGCAAGAACAAAAACCATGGCAATACATCACTATACATAAAAATAAGTATTCAAGAAACATGCGTAAGCTAAGAACGTAACAGTGGAATATCTATATAATGAAACTATACACATAAACTATACATACTATACGTATAAAGTGCTATGACTACTTACAATGCAATTCTAGTGGTGCCTACGTAACATGCTATAAGTCTACAAAAAGTGCTATCTAAGGGGCTAGGCCCGGGTAAGTGCTACAGGCCATGGTGGAGTCTGAAAAGGTGGGACACCTCCTGGCTGGAGAACAGGCAAATCCTTTTTTTACATTAAAGAGCCATGTTTAAATTTTCTTGATAGTGTGCCAGATTAAAATTATGTTTAATTGTCACCACATCGAAATCAAATCCAATATGTCCAACTGAGGCTAGGGGCCAAAGTTCCATTTGTACACTCTCAGAGTTACAGACCCATAAGGGTCCATTTGGTTCCAAGCTATCATTTAGCTGCGGATCCCCTGGAACTCCCTCAAGGACCACTGGGGGTGCCGGACCCCACTTTGGGAACCAGCAAATTAAAAATGTAGTTTTAGTCATAGTCTACAGATGCCTCAAGACCTCAACCACCAGATCCAGAAACAGCTTCTTCCCCTCAGTCATTATTCTCCTGAACTCTTTAAGCAAACGATAGTCTGTCCCCCCCCCCCCCCCCCCAGGTCAACATATGAACTCCTGACTGTACATAAACTGTATTTTTTCCTACTGTTTTTACTCTTGCCAATACTAACAACTATTGCAGTACTATATGACAATTTCTTTGTATTGCATTTGGATTGATGCCAACAGATTAATGTCGTTGTACACTTGTGTCCAATGACAAAATAAAATCCATCCATCCATCCATCCATCCATAGTCTCTTGAATAGTTTTCATTTAGTTTTAGTCACATTTTAGTCACCTACATCTACAGTTGATTTAGTGGTACAAAATGTATTTTGGCGGGCCTTGATGCCGTCGTAATGACTGTTTTTACACTTGCTGAAAATAGCTGATCTACAAACTCACAACGCGTCACAGCGCGACACATTGTGAGCTTGTAGATCGGCTATTTTCAGCATGCAACTCATTGTAAAATGACTTGTACTGGATCTCTTGTCCACTAGTCCCTTTCTAACGTTTTAGTCTAGTTTTTATTTGTTGATGAAATTGTCAGTAGGCTATATATAGTCTTAGTTTTAGTCAGGTTTTATTTAGTTTCCATTTAGTTTTCGTCAGTGGAAAAAGGTAGTCGACGAACATTGTTGCTCTTAGTTTTAGTCGACGGAACCACTGATGTATAAATGTGAGGGCGGGGACTTCATGTAACGTTTTGGAATGCTTAATTTTAAATGAAAAAACCTCTCCCAGCAGGAGCTGATGCAGGAGAGATGGGAGATGGACGACAATTGGACCATCGCATGTGACGGCCACGCATCAGGAAGAAAGCCAGCTAACACCATGCACCGAATGCCTTATTGTCTCCACCAGGCCGAAGGCATGGGGGGAGAGTATGTTTTGCACTCCGTCCGTACGTCCGTGTGTCCGTCCGTCCGTGTGTGTGTCCGTGAGCAGCTAATCTCCGGCACCGTTAACCCGGTCGATGCCAAATTTTGCACACACACTCGCTGGATGCCAACGATGAACCTCTGCCCCAAAATTTCCAGAACGGCCTGTTATAGCACCACCAGGAGGCCGCTTTGTGCAAAACAAGTTTTTGCACAGTACACCTACAGATTTTGTCCAAACATCGCGCAAATTGGTACACAGTCTCTCTAGAGCCATTCAACGAAACGGGTCTTTCAGATTTCTCAGACTCCATCCTGATTGGTTAAGATTGGCTTCCAAAGTTCACAGGAGTGCTCAGTTTCAAACAAAATGCTGCAAATCATGAACACATCGCGTGATTTCCGTGAAATTGTGCACGCACATTCCCACTAGGCCGAGGAAGAAATGCCACATGAACAATTTCAACTCAGCCTCAAGGTGGCGCTATAACTGGCCGAAAAGTGTTTTTACCTCTAATTTACTTTTGTTGCCCTTTTATCCAACCACCAGATGAAGGCAAGCTGCAATGTCCTACATTCCTATCCTGGTGGAGACCTGTGCTCAGAAGGGCACTTTTTCTAGTTCTTTATAATTACATACAGTATTAACCCATTTAGACCTGAGGACGATTCTACAAATGTTTTCTAAATCCTGACAGTTTTCAGACAATCCTGTTTCTATGTCAGCGGTTATCAACGTTTTTCATGTCAAGGACCCCAACAATTATTTGTAATTGGCTGCCGATCCGCATCTGACAATATGTTGTTCCAGGGACCCCACAGAATCAAGTTAAAAACTTTCGCTCTGAAAGACTATACAGTATATATTCAAAGATTTGAGACACAATCTTTGTGCTGCGCTATGAGCTTGTAGATCTGCTATTTTTAATGTAATGCTTAAAACACCAAATGGGGTTCCCGTCCAGAATGGGTTAAAACATTTATATTGATGGCTTTTGTAAAATGTTGTATTTATTAATTAAATTATTCTGAATAAGCTTATATATTTTAGATTGATTTGTATTTTATTTGTATTATCTTATTAGTGTGGTTGCCCTAACAGGGCGTCGACCCATGATGAGCTGCATGCACTGAGTCTTAAACAGTTTCTGCACGTAAAACATCCCTAAACGTCTTAAGGATTAAAACCGAGCTGAGCCTTAAACGTCTAGGGACGTCCTAGTGCAGTGTTTCCCAACCTTTTTTGTCCCAGGGAACACTTTTCATAGCCTAAGAATCTCGGGGAACACCTAGGGGGGGAAGGGGATGGGGGGGGGGGGGGGGGGGGGGTGTATATATATATATATAAAATATACATATAATATTATAGTAAAAGTAAATATATACGTAAAAGTAATATAGTAAAATGAAAACACATGACAGCACTCATCAAATAACGAGAATGAAAAGGACAGAGACAGTGCCTCAGTTAAAACAAATTGCTCATGCAATGTGAAATGCCACCTAATCCTTTTCCTTGTCTTTATTATGGACCAACTTGTGAAAGCTGCATGCTTTTATTGTGAAGGGTCTCAGTTCTCACAGCCTGCTTATTTTCACGTGCTGAAAATAGCTGATCGACAAGCTCACAACGCGTTGCGTCCACAACGCGTTGTGAGCTTGTAGATCAGCCATTTTCAGCATGCAAGCATAACACGTGTACGACGAAGAATAAATCAGGCATCACTGCGCTTCTGTGGAGGGAGGGAGATATATTTTGTTGGCCGAACGAGGCGATCATGTTTGGACATCTATGGACAGCTATTTTGGACAGCTATTTTTCGTGGCACATTATGTTTAATCACAACAACGTCACGTTTACTTTACGTGTTTGGGTCGGGACTACGAGAATCTAAATGTTTGGGCTAGGTCGGGACATGTAGGACTGTATGTGTCTGCTGTCTACGTGCATGTGGCTGCGCTCTGCGCGCTCCAGTCTTTCTGGAGGGAGCGAAATGTAGCCTCTTCTGCATGCATCTAAGCATTAACATTTCAGTGGCTGAGGGTCGTTAGTCTATTGTTCCGTGTTGATGTTATCGCACGTCTAATGGTTAGACGTGTGACAACAACGACGCAATCACGCAACTATAAGAAGCCTGCAGCCCAGTAGCTATAATATTGCTTTTGGGGGAGAGTTAGTGTGCCGCCTGATTTGACAGAAAGTAACACTATAACTTAATTTCGGTCAAATTACGCGGAGCACTTGGACACATCAAACGGAGCACCAAAGCTCCGCGACACACAGGTTGGGAAACACTGTCCTAGTGCATCCTCAATGATACGGGGCGAGATAAGAATATTCTGAATTTTTCCTTTTTTTTTTGTTGGCCCTTTCGGCTGCCGTATGCTAACGCTCTGGGCTCATATTAGCTTGCCGTTGACTTACATGTTAGCGCAACGGAAAGAATGACTCGTATCTCCTAATCCAGGGCGCTCTCCGTGGTGATGAACGGATCGATATGCTGGCGCTTCATTTCTGCTCCTCATCCGTCTCTCCCGCAAAATATGAACGCTTTTTGGATCATATATCGTATAAATTAAAATGATCGCAATGTAAGCTAGCAATGTAAAGTCAACTTTTTTTAGTAGATTGTTTCCGGGTCATGGCTTTCAGAGTAAAAGCACCGAGACAACCCCGGCCACCCAGAGCTCCTATTTTGAAGCACTTCCGGCACTGATAGGGTTAGCTTCTAGCAATATGCATTGGTAGAAAAAGTCACATTTTGTACTTGTATCAATACTAAAGTATCAATAATGCAATATAGAAATACATTGAAATACATACTGTTACAAGTAACAGTGCGGTATTCAACATGTACTTGAGTAAAAGTACAAAAGTATTGGTATCAAAGTGTAGGCCTACTTAAAGTACCAAAAGTAGAAAGTACTCATTGTGCAGAATGTCCCATTTCAAGTTTCCAAATGTATACAAATCTTTGGAAAATAGCAAATCTACAAGCTCATAATAGATCCGCTATTTTCAAATAGTCTACTATACTGAGGAAGTGGTTAATGCATGTTTTTTGTATAATAATCAAAATCTCCAAAGTAACTACCGGTAGTAACTAACGTTTGCAAATAAATGTAGTGGCGTACAAATACAATATTTGCCTCTGAGATGTAGTGGAGTAGAAGTAAATCAAACACACATTAACAACTTCAGTCCTATACACAATTTGGCCATTTTAAAATAGCCGATCTACAAGCTCGCAATCACCACGGTGCGATGTAGTGTGAGCTTGTAGATCTGCTATTTTCTCTCTCTTCAATTCAAAGGAGCTTTATTGGCATGAGAAAACATACGTTTACATTGCACTCAAACTCTCTTTCCTGCCTTGAACTCCTTCCTGTTTTATAACTTGTAAAACTGTGATGTAATGATGATGTAATGATGATGTAATGATGTAACAGCTTCTGATTCTGATCCTTTATTGTCAACAGCAGATCTACATTTCCACAACACACAGTATGTGTGTGTGTGTGTGTGTGTGTGTGTGTGTGTGTGTGTGTGTGTGTGTGTGTGTGTGTGTGTGTGTGTGTGTGTGTGTGTGTGTGTGTGTGTGTGTGTGTGTGTGTGTGTGTCATCATATCTCACAGCAGGGGTGTCATACACCCAGCCAGGCCACCCTATCCCTATACCCACACGCGTGTACTTTACAATGAAATAATTTACGTTCCGAACGGAGCCTCTTTCCTCTAATGACCCAATTAAGCATTACACTCGTTTACAAGAGGGTCCACCATGTTCAATTCATCAAATAAATATTCATCAAATATCCTATTGTTTGGCGGTTAAACCCAACCCTTTTTGTCTCGTCTGAAGTCCCACCCTGTTCTTTCAATGTTTCACCTACAGCTCGCTCCATGCCTTGTGTTCTGCCCCCCCCCCCCCCCCCCCCCCACCTCATCAAATGGGTCTGAGAGGCTAAACCTCATCAAATGGGTCTGAGAGGCTAAACCTCATCAAATGGGTCTGAGGGGCTAAACCTCATCAAATGGGTCTGAGAGGCTAAACCTCGTCAAATGGGTCTGAGAGGCTAAACCTCATCAAATGGGTCTGAGAGGCTAAACCTCGTCAAATGGGTCTGAGAGGCTAAACCTCATCAAATGGGTCTGAGAGGCTAAACCTCATCAAATGGGTCTGAGAGGCTAAACCTCATCAAATGGGTCTGAGAGGCTAAACCTCATCAAATGGGTCTGAGGCTAAACTTCATCAAATGGGTCTGAAAGGCTAAACCTCATCAAATGGGTCTGAGAGGCTAAACCTCATCAAATGGGTCTGAGAGGCTAAACCTCATCAAATGGGTCCGAGAGGCTAAACCTCATCAAATGGGTCCGCGAGGCTAAACCTCATCAAATGGGTCCGAGAGGCTAAACCTCATCAACTGGGTCCGAGAGGCTAAACCTCGTCAAATTTGTCCGAGAGGCTAAACCTCATCAAATGGGTCCGAGAGGCTAAACCTCATCAAATGGGTCCGAGAGGCTAAACCTCATCAAATGGGTCCGAGAGGCTAAACCTCATCAAATGGGTCTGAGGCTAAACTTCATCAAATGGGTCTGAGAGGCTAAACCTCATCAAATGGGTCTGAGAGTCTAAACCTCATCAAATGGTTCTGAGAAGCTAAACCTCATCAAATGGGTCTGAGAGGCTAAACCTCATCAAATGGGTCTGAGAGGCTAAACCTCATCAAATGGGTCTGAGAGGCTAAACCTCATCAAATGGGTCTGAGAGTCTAAACCTCATCAAATGGGTCTGAGAGGCTAAACCTCATCAAATGGGTCTGAGAGTCTAAACCTCATCAAATGGGTCTGAGAGTCTAAACCTCATCAAATGGGTCTGAGAGGCTAAACCTCATCAAATGGGTCTGAGGCTAAACTTCATCAAATGGGTCTGAGAGGCTAAACCTCATCAAATGGTTCTGAGAAGCTAAACCTCATCAAATGGGTCTGAGAGGCTAAACCTCATCAAATGGGTCTGAGAGGCTAAACCTCATCAAATGGGTCTGAGAGGCTAAACCTCAGCAAATGGGTCTGAGAGTCTAAACCTCATCAAATGGGTCTGAGAGGCTAAACCTCATCAAATGGGTCTGAGAGGCTAAACCTCATCAAATGGGTCTGAGAGGCTAAACCTCATCAAATGGGTCTGAGAGGATAAACCTCATCAAATGGGTCTGAGAGTCTAAACCTCATCAAATGCATGGGTCTGAGGCTAAACCTCATCAAATGGGTCTGAGAGGCTAAACTTCATCAAATGGGTCTGAGAGGCTAAACCTCATCAAATGGGTCTGAGAGTCTAAACCTCATCAAATGGGTCTGAGAGTCTAAACCTCATCAAATGGGTCTGAGAGGCTAAACCTCATCAAATGGGTCTGAGGCTAAACCTCATCAAATGGGTCTGAGAGGATAAACCTCATCAAATGGGTCTGAGAGGCTAAACCTCATCAAATGGGCCTGAGAGGCTAAACCTCATCAACAATTTACAATTTACAATTTAGGCATTTAGCAGACGCTCTTAATCCAGAGCGACTTACATTTAAGCAAGAACAAAAGCATGGGAATACATCACATAAAAGCATTTATCATGAAACATGCATAAGCTAAGAAGGTAACAGTGGAATATCTATATGATGAAACTATACATACACTATACATAATAAACTATACATATTCACTACTATGCTATACATATGTACTATGGCGTGCTATGACTATATACAATACAATTATAGTGCTGTCTACATAACATGCTATAAGTCTGTGTCAAATGCTATCTAAGCCAACAGAAATGCTATCTAAGGGGTTAGGGTAAGTGCTATGGGCCATGATGGAGTCTGAAAAGGTGGGTTTTCAGGCTACGGCGGAAGATTGGGAGTGATGCTGCAGTTCTGACTGCAATGGGAAGTGCATTCCACAGTTTTGGAGCCAGAAGGGAGAAGAGTTTGGGACGTGTGGAGCGTTGTCCCGGCGTTTTAAGTGAGGGTACTTCCAGTTTCCCTGCGTTGGCTGATCTGAGTGCGCGGGAGGGTTTGTAGGGTTCAATCATACTTGTAAGATATGGGGGAGCCATACCTTTGGTTGCTTTGAATGCCAGCATCAGAGTTTTGTATTCTGTGCGGGCAGCGACCGGGAGCCAGTGGAGGGAGCGGAGCAGGGGGGAGACATGTGAGAATTTTGGCTGGTTGAAGACCAAGCGAGCTGCTGCATCAAATGGGTCTGAGAGTCTAAACCTCATCAAATGGGTCTGAGGCTAAACCTCATCAAATGGGTCTGAGAGGCTAAACCTCATCAAATGGGTCTGAGAGTCTAAACCTCATCAAATGGGTCTGAGAGTCTAAACCTCATCAAATGGGTCTGAGAGGCTAAACCTCATCAAATGGGTCTGAGGCTAAACCTCATCAAATGGGTCTGAGAGGATAAACCTCATCAAATGGGTCTGAGAGGCTAAACCTCATCAAATGGGTCTGAGAGGCTAAACCTCATCAAATGGGTTAGTGGCTCAAAAGTTTGTGGCTCAAAAGTTTGTGGCTCAAAAGCCGAATACATTATGGGGCCTTGTTGAAAACCATAGACTGTAAAAAATATGGACAAAGCGTTCCCGGGCTCTAACATGAACGTAAAATGAAGCCTGTCAGTCCTTGAACTGTAAGTCGCCATCTTTCTAGATCCGTTTGGGCCCAGCTGGCCCATTCGCTGGCCCAGACAACGAGGCAGGACTTCCCCCCTTCTTCTTAGTTGGTTTTTATTTTGACTCGAGTGGGTGGGGGATCCCGATCATAGACTGTAACGGTAGCCTCGCCCCTCAGAACATGCACGACTTTATGGTCATTTTTTTTTATAAATGGGACCATAATTTTCCAAAAAGAATATTATGACATTAGAAATGAGACTTTAAACTAGTGACTGGAAGCAGAAAGTATTCATGACCATGTTTATTAAGGTAATACAGTCTAGGTGAAGTTGGGCCCAAATACATGGACCTCTATGGGGCTATGGGTTTTTCTGGGTCCAATGACAGCGCCACAACAGGCCATCAACTTTCAGGAAATCCCGATTTCCTTGTGGCTTCACAAAATATCTGTCTGACTGCCCCCCTGTTGAAAACCCACCGTCTTAAAGAATAAAATAAAAGCATTATTTGGATAACAAAGAGCAGGTCTTACCAACGTGGAGCTGGATGTCAGCGCTCATGCCCATGTCTGGCACCGAGCAGTGGTAGGTTCCCTGGTCCGACAGCCTGACCCCGGACAGCTTCAAGTTAATTACACCCTCGGACAGATCCGACAGGGACAGTGTCGCTCTCTGCCTGTCAATGGTGGAAAGCACCAGGACTAAGTACTTTTACTTAAGTATACTGTACTTAAGTACTTAAGTATCATTATTTTACAAAATATTATGGTAGTTTATTTATTTATTAATAGACCCCAGGACATTACATCTGACCACAAAAGATGACAGGGTCTACTGAATGTGAAGGTAGATCACAGGATCTACTGAATGTGAAGGTAGTTCACAGGATCTACTGAATGTGAAGGTAGATCACAGGATCTACTGAATGTGAAGGTGGATCACAGGATCTACTGAATGTGAAGGAGGCCTACTGGGGGGAAGCCACACAAATATGTCAGTTTGACACATTCAATACTCTCGTGATCTTTTGTGGCCAGATGTAATTTCTTGGGGTCTAGTAGGACTATAGTAAATAATACAAAAAATAATCACTACAACATTTTGTAAATAAATACATATTCAGCCCCATGCTCGAATGACCCCGCCCCCCTGTCAAAAACAGCTAAAACCCCTAAAACGAAAGAAAACAGCAAATGAAGAAAATTAACATTAATCTTTTACTTTGTCTAATAACAACCTAAAACATGAACCTAGGTTGATAAAAACTAAAGTTGTCCTTAAAGTAAAACAATTGAGTACTTGTAGGCCGGGTTCTGGTCCTGGGTGAGGTACTGCCCCTCCCGGACGGCGACGACAAGCAGGAGCTGGCCGAATCTGGTCCACACCACCGTTCCCCAACTCTGCATGCTGATTGGTGGGTGGATGTGACATGGGAGGATGGCCACGCCTCCCACGCCGGCCAGCACGGGTTGAGAGGAGCCAATCACCTTGTATCCTTAAAGGGATTGTGACATAAAAATAAAAAGATTTAGAATTATTTTATTTTGATTATTTTATAGTTATGTTAACTTTATGAACAAAAAACAAATATATTGGACATAAAAAAGGACAATAACATTTAGTAATTATCTGAAATCAATCATTTCTCAGTATTCTGATATTAACCTGAGGGCCACATTAAGTGAAGGTGGGGGCCTCATGTGGCCCCCAGCCGGGCCACCACTTGATATTAACCCAATATTAATATTTCAGTTAAAATATAGCATATTAGCTGATCTACAAGCTCAAAATGTGTCGCAGTGCGACGTGTTTTGAGCTTGTAGATCAGCTATTTTTGCTACAACAGTAATATGCACTGTGGCCCTCTGGAGTGAGTGTGGAACTATAGTGGCCCTCTGGAGTGAGTGTGGAACTATAGTGGCCCTCTGGAGTGAGTGTGGAACTATAGTGGCCCTCTGGAGTGAGTGTGGAACTATAGTCGCCCTCTGGAGTGAGTGTGGAAGTATAGTGGCCCTCTGGAGTGAGTGTGGAACTATAGTGGCCCTCTGGAGTGAGTGTGGAACTTTAGTGAACCTCTGGAGTGAGTGTGGAACTATAGTGGCCCTCTGGAGTGAGTGTGGAACTATAGTGGCCCTCTGGAGTGAGTGTGGAACTATAGTGGCCCTCTGGAGTGAGCCTGGAACTATAGTGGCCCTCTGGAGTGAGCGTGGAAGTATAGTGGCCCTCTGGAGTGAGTGTGGAACTATAGTGGCCCTCTGGAGTGAGTGTGGAACTATAGTGGCCCTCTGGAGTGAGCGTGGAACTATAGTGGCCCTCTCCATCGTCAAAGTTGCCCATCCCTGCTCTGACAGAGATGTAGAGTTCTTATAATAAGGGCCTAAATCACCTAATCCTAAATAAGATAAATCCGGCCATATTCACTTGCCCAAATGTGCTGACCTCATCACATTTGTGATGACGGCTATGGCCGTTTTCCTCCCATTTTTTATTATTTGCTAAATTAATGCTAAAAACATAACACAGGTTGAGAGGACCCGTTGACCTGGTGGAGTCCTAAAAACACAACACATGTTGAGAGGACCCTTTGACCTGGTGGAGTCCTAAAAACACCTTTTAACCTAATCCTGATGTCTTTACTGTTCATTGAGAAGAATTATTATATTATATTATATTATATTATATTATATTATATTATATTATATTATATTATATTATATTATATTATATTATATTATATTATATTATATATTTTTTTAAAGTGAAAACCACTAAATATTACCATTACTCATTGTTTTACAACATATTACCATTGTAATGTTTCACCCACTATTGAACCCATGACCCACAGACCCCTGTCTGGACAACAACCCCCTTCCCCAAAGGTAAGTGGAACGGAATAAACCAGGCTGTAAAAGCCTACAGCTGTCTCTGAAAAGCCTACAGCTAGTTCAAAATGTTGCGGCGCGTGTGCTGACAGGTACCAGAAGAAGAGACCATATCACTCCTTCACTGGCCTCTCTACACTGGCTCCCGGTCAAATACAGAATAGAGTTCAAAATTCTTCTCCTTACCTACAAAGCTCTCAATGGTCAGGCACCACAATATCTCAAAGAACTCATCGATCCCTACAAACCAAATAGAACACCAGTGCGTCTACAGTATGCAAAAAATGCTTACTGTCCTTCGGTCCGTGGGGCTGCACATTCAAGACTAGGTTGAAAACCTTTCTCTCCCCCCCCCCCCCCCCCCCCGACACGGTCGAGGCAGATGGCCGCCCACCCTAGAGTCGGGTTCTGCCTGACGTTTCTTCCTAAAGGAGGAGTTTTCCGTTACCATTGTCGCAATATTGCTTGCTCTGGGTGGATCTTTGTTGGTTTGTAAAGTGACAACTTCTTGTGATTTGACACTATAATAAAATTGAATTGAATTGAAAGACCAGGATTGAAAAAGCCTGGTTTTGGCCTAAATCCTGGATTAATTAATCCAAGTTTCGTGAAACAGGCCCCTGGTGGAGTCCTAAAAACACAACACAGGTTGAGAGGACCCGTTGACCTTTGACCGGGTGGAGTGGAGTCCTAAAACCACAATGCTGTCACATGAGCTAGAGCAGTGGTTCCCAAAGTGGGGTCCGGGGACCCCTAGGGGTCCTTGGGGGAGTCCCAGGGGGTCCCCAGCTAAATGATAATTAGGAACCAAATGGACCCTTATGGGTCTGAAACTCAGAGAGTGTACAAATGGAACCAAATGGACCCTTAAGGGTCTGTAACTCAGAGAGTGTACAAATGGAACCAAATGGACCCTTATGGGTCTGAAACTCTGAGTGTACAAATGGACCCTAACGGGTCAGTTAAATTAACATTGATTTTACAATATAAATTGGGGGTCCCAGAGATAGAAATGCCATTAAATGGGGGTCCGTAGACTAATGCATGTCAAACTGCGGGTCATTGAAATTAAGCCGTAAAAATCTTCTCTTATGGGGGTCCCTGGCATAGCTTTTCAAATGGTGCTCAATTAGTGTCAATTTTGGGGGCTATACAAGTGACGTGGGGAGAGTAATTTGGCTAAACAAAGAGTATGTGTATTAAATATAGTATAGCATATAATACAATAAAATAAAATGTAAATACAATTTCCAATACATTTACATCTACTCCATACATTGCGGTATTGATACTTTTACTCAAGTAAAAACATTTGTACTTGACATTACATTTGTGTAAAGTTCTACAATAAGCATTAGTGAAAGTCTTTTTACTTGGTTTACTTTTTTGCTTGAAAAGGAACCTTGTTTATCTCTCTCTTTCTGGACAAAGAATACACACTGAAAAGGCCTAGGTGGGCTGCAGGGGGTGGGCTGCAGGGGGTGAGCTGCAAGGGGTGGGCTGCAGGGGGTGGGCTGCAAGGGGTGAGCTGCAAGGGGTGGGCTGCAGGGGGTGGGCTGCAAGGGGTGAGCTGCAAGGGGTGAGCTGCAAGGGGTGAGCTGCAGGGGGTGGGCCTATACACATAGGCTCTGATTCGTGCAATATTTCTAAGGTGAAAAAAGGCAATCTTGGTAACATGATTAATGTGTGAATTAAAATTCAATTCGGAATCGATAATAACCCCCAGGTTCTTTACTGTACTGTTACTTTCTACAGTCAGGTTGCCAAGTCTGCTTAATATTGATTCTTTCTGCTCACTAGAACCGATTATGAGAACTTCTGTCTTATCCTCATTTAGCTTGAGAAAGTTCTCACTCATCCAACATTTGATGCTAGACAGACAGGTAAGCAGCGGGTCTAAAGCACAGGGATCATCTGGAGCCACAGAAAGATATAATTGGGTATCATCAGCATAGAAATGAAAATTGACTCCGTGATTGGCAATGAGTTCGCCCAATGGCAGTATGTACAAGGAGAAAAGCAGAGGGCCAATAATCGAGCCCTGTGGAATACCAGAACTGATGTTGTGTTTGTCTGAGTCAAACTCGGCTAGATTGACAAAGTAACTTCTGTTTGATAGGTAGGAGGAAAACCAGACGCTGTATTAAAATTGAGTGATCAATTGTGCGTGAATGAAGTGTCTATTTCTGTTCTCTCTTGCAATTACTATATTCAGATGTGAAAACAGATGATGGTTATCTCCCACACTGTATTGTAGGCTGGATACTGGCTATAGTGGCTGGCTGCCCACCCCCTGCAGCTCACCCCCTGCAGCTCACCCCCTGCAGCCCACCCCCTGCAGCCCACCCCCTGCAGCCCACCCCCTGCAGTGCAGCCCACCCCCTGCAGCCCACCCCTTGCAGCCCACCCCCTGCAGCCCACCCCCTGCAGCCCACCCCCTGCAGCCCACCCCCTGCAGTGCAGCCCACCCCTGCAGCCCACCCCCTGCAGCCCACCCCCTGCAGTGCAGCCCACCCCCTGCAGTGCAGCCCACCCCCTGCAGCCCACCCCCTGCAGCTCACCCCCTGCAGCCCACCCCCTGCAGCCCACCCCCTGCAGCCCACCTAGGCCTTTTCAGTGTGTATTCTTTGTCCAGAAAGAGAGAGATAAACAAGGTTCCTTTTCAAGCAAAAAAGTAAACCAAGTAAAAAGACTTTCACTAATGCTTATTGTAGAACTTTACACAAATGTAATGTCAAGTACAAATGTTTTCACTTGAGTAAAAGTATCAATACCGCAATGTATGGAGTAGATGTAAATGTATTGGAAATTGGAATACAGTCAAGTAAAGTACAAATACCTTAAAATTGTACTTAAAAAGTACAGTATTTGAGTAAATGTACTTAGTTACTTTCCACCAATGGGTTAACGGCAGGAGGATGAGTTAACAAAACGCCAACAAAGAGAGTATCTGACCAAGCTGTCCGTCTGATGACAAAAATGATTACCAAAGAAAGGAGAGAGAAGTATGACTAAGAGGAAGTGGTCAATGTTATCCTCAACTTCATATTGACATCTGTTGTCCAGATCATATCTCACAGCAGGGCTGTCATACACCCAGCCAGGCCACCCTATCCCTATACCTATATATACTATGAAATAATTTACGTTCCGAACGGAGACTCTTTCCTCTAATGACCCAATTAAGCATTACACTCGTTTACAAGAGGGTCCACCATGTTCAATTCATCAAATAAATATTCATCAAATATCCTATTGTTTGGCGGTTAAACCCAACCATTTTTGTCTCGTCTGAAGTCCCACCCTGTTCTTTCAATGTTTCACCTACAGCTCGCTCCATGCCTTGTGTTCTGCCCCCTGAGAGGCTAAACCTCATCAAATGGGTCTGAGAGGCTAAACCTCATCAAATGGGTCTGAGAGGATAAACCTCATCAAATGGGTCTGAGAGGCTAAACCTCATCAAATGGGTCTGAGAGGCTAAACCTCATCAAATGGGTCTGAGAGGCTAAACTTCATCAAATGGGTCTGAGAGGCTAAACCTCATCAAATGGGTCTGAGAGGCTAAACCTCATCAAATGGGTCTGAGAGGCTAAACCTCATCAAATGGGTCTGAGAGGCTAAACCTCATCAAATGGGTCTGAGAGGCTAAACCTCATCAAATGGGTCTGAGAGGCTCAAAAGTTGAATACATTATGGGGCCTTGTTGAAAACCCAGCGTCTTAAAGAATAAAATAAAAGCATTATTTGGATAACAAAGAGCAGGTCTTACCAACGTGGAGCTGGATGTCAGCGCTCATGCCCATCTTTGGTACCGAGCAGCGGTAGGTTCCCCGGTCCGACAGCCTGACCCCGGACAGCTTCAAGTTAATTACACCCTCGGACAGATCCGACAGGGACAGTGTCGCTCTCTGCCTGTAAATGGTGGAAAGCACCAGGACTAAGTACTTTTACTTAAGTATACTGTACTTAAGTACTTAAGTATCATTATTTTACAAAATTGTATTTTTATTATTTACTATAGTCCTAATAGACCCCAGGAAATTACATCTGGCCACAAAAGATGACAGGATCTACTGAATGTGAAGGTGGATCACCGGATCTACTGAATGTGAAGGTAGATCACAGGATCTACTGAATGTGAAGGTAGATCACAGGATCTACTGAATGTGAAGGTGGATCACCGGATCTACTGAATGTGAAGGTAGATCACAGGATCTACTGAATGTGAAGGTGGATCACAGGATCTACTGAATGTGAAGGTGGATCACAGGATCTACTGAATGTGAAGGTGGATCACAGGATCTACTGAATGTGAAGGTAGATCACAGGATCTACTGAATGTGAAGGTGGATCACAGGATCTACTGAATGTGAAGGTAGATCACAGGATCTACTGAATGTGAAGGAGGCCTACTGGGGGGAAGCCACACAAATATGTCAGTTTGACACATTCAATACTCTCGTGATCTTTTGTGGCCAGATGTAATTTCTTGGGGTCTAGTAGGACTATAGTAAATAATACAAAAATGAATCACTACAAAAAATAAATAAATTACATATTCAGCCCCATGCTTGAATGCCCCCCCGCCCCCCCCCTGTCAAAAACAGCTAAAATCCCTAAAACGAAAGAAAGCAGCAAATAATAAAAACTAAAGTTGTCCTTAACCCATTTTAGGCGGGAACCCATTTTGGTGTTAGCATTATGTTATGCTTTAGCTATTGAAAAATAGCAGATCTACAAGCTCATAGACTCATGTAGGTCTGCTATTTTTGAAAAATAGAAGAACGACTGACACAGAAACATAGCTTTTTCAGAAAACCGTCAGGATGCAGAAGACATTTTTAGAATCTGATCTCAGGTCAGAATGGGTTAAAGTAAAACAATTGAGTACTTGTAGGCCGGGTTCTGGTCCTGGGTGAGGTACTTGGTGAGGTACCGCCCCTCCCGGACGGCGACGACAAGCAGGAGCTGGCGGTCTCTGGTCCACACCACCGTTCCCCAACTCTGCATGCTGATTGGTGGGTCGATGTGACATGGGAGGATGGCCACGCCTCCCACGCCGGCCAGCACGGGTTGAGAGGAGCCAATCACCTTGTATCCTTAAAGGGATTGTGACATAAAAATAAAAATAAAAAGATTTAGAATTATTTAATTTTGATTATTTTATAGTTATGTTAACTTTATGAACTAAAAACAAATATATTGGACATAAAAAAGGACAATAACATTTAGTAATTATCTGAGATCAATCATTTTTCAGTATTCTGATATTAACCTGAGGGCCACTTTAAAGGTATATTCAGTGATTTCACTTAATTCAAATATCACTTATTTTTTTGTTTTGTTGTGATAATCCTCCCTACTATAGAGTGTGCTGACCATATAAGGAGTTCCTCCCTGTCCCCAGTTAACCCCTGGGGGTCAAAAAACCTTAGGTTTCGTTTTTGACTCTCTATCCTGATTGGACGAAAGGCTGGGTCCCAGGCCAAAAACGAAACCTAAGGTTTTTTGAGTGAAATCACTGAATATACCTTTAAGTGAAGGTGGGGGCCTCATGTGGCCCCCAGCCGGGCCGCCAGTTGATATTAACCTAATATTAATATTTCAGTGAGGGGCGCTCTTATCATCGTACATCATCTCATCCCGACCAATCACAATCTGCGTCCCCACCTTCGTCATCAGTGTGTGTGTTTACACAAACACTTTAACCCATTCAGGCCTTCGACATTTAAATACTAATTGTAAATTGCTGTTAAGTTACAGTCTGTGACTAAGAAAGACTATGTTTCCTGTTTAGAAATGTTTTTGGAACGGGTCGGAACCGGTAAAATGACACAGATTAATTTTATTTATTTATTTTTGCATCCGTGCAGAGCTCTGGACCAAAGACCAGATGGAGGAAAGTAGGAAACGCATTGGCTCACTGGCCTTGGAACGTCTCGGGATCCCCCAAGTCACTAATGTTGCTCTGGAGAGGAATGTCTGGTGGAGCTGTTGCCCCTGTGACCCGATTATAGATAAGCGGTTGAAGATGGATGTATGGACAACAACCACTATATTAAGGACAAGTATGTCCTACAGCTTTAACCCCATTTTGACCTGAGATCAGATTCTATAAATGTCTTCTACATCCTGACAGTTTCCTGACCTTCTTCAATTCTTCGTTCTTCAATAAAAAAAATTAAAAAAAAAATTCAATAGCTAAAGCATAACATAATGCTAACACCAAAAGGGGTTCCCGCCCAAAGTGTGTTAATACATTATAAATGCCCTCTATAACTAAAATCTAACATTTAAAACACCTAAAATATTTTTTTTATTTCATAAATTGATAATCTTTCACTCAATAGGGGGAACTCCTGTCGCAAGTTGATGATGTCATATGTCCTTGCGTGGTCTAGCGGCGCCCTATGGAACGTATGGAATGCATTGTCTTATTAGACAGGGTTCATTTTAAGTCCAAACATCTGAACTACCCCTAACACGCACGCACACGCACGCACGCACGTGCACACACACAATCAGTAAACTACGTACCTCTGTAAAGCGGGTTGTCTACAGCGTCGCTCTGCTCCACACTGAACCAGTTCTTTATCGCACAGGATATTCCTCGAACTCTTCTCCCTTCCTCGTCGTCGCTGATCGTCACCGTCCGGGAGTCGGGTCCGATCCATTCCTCATCGTTGTAGATCCTGGTCTCGTTGGGTTTGGGTCGAGTCCATTTCTCATCGTGGAACCTCCATCGATAGACGACCACGCCCGACTCTGTGACGTCTCCGATGCACTGCAGCGTGCAGTTGCTGGAGTTGGAGTCACATGGTGCCACGATGGTCAGGTCTGGATCTGGGACTCTCTCTGTTGAGGAGACAGAATGAGTCACATGGTGCCACGATGGTCAGGTCTGGATCTGGGACTCTCTCTGTTGAGGAGACAGAATGAGTCACATGGTGCCACGATGGTCAGGTCTGGATCTGGGACTCTCTCTGTTGAGGAGACAGAATGAGTCACATGGTGCCACGATGGTCAGGTCTGGATCTGGGACTCTCTCTGTTGAGGAGACAGAATGAGTCACATGGTGCCACGATGGTCAAGTCTGGATCTGGGACTCTCTCTGTTGAGGAGACAGAATGAAGACGGATCACAATTACTGCAGGTAAGTCTTGTTGTGAGTCATACTTACTCATCTCTTTAAGCAGGTAAGTCTTGCCGTGAAGTCTTTCGTTGATCTCCACAGAATACCACCCGATGTCTTCTACGGTCATGTTGTCGATGACCAGCCGTCCGGTGTGTGGGTCCAGTGTGGAGCGGTCTCTAAACGTCCCGTAGTAATCCAGACCATGAAACGGATACCAGACCGCTACCAGGTTGTCTCCGTGCAGCCACAGGATGCTGGTGACGGCTTCAGGAACAGAGCGGTGGTCTGGAAGCAGTTCCGCGCGGATGCCTCTGCCTCGTGGTGGAAGGTACGTCACCTCATTGGCTGTGGAGAGAAACGCATGGCAGTCAAGTTACAATTTAGGCATTTATCAGACGCTCTGAATCCAGAGAGACTTACATTAGGCAAGAACAAAAACCATGGCAATACATCACTATACATAAAAAGTAGTATTCAAGAAACATGCGTAAGCTAAGAACGTAACAGTGGAATATCTATAAAATGAAACTATACATATAAACTATACATACTGTAACGAACCATTTAATCACTACTTTGTGTAAGAAGTATTGTTTCCTAAAGGCTAAAGAGATGCTCCCCCTATCCAGACGGCGGCGCTGTTGCCCACAAAACGAGTTGTACAGGGGACTTTCATAGTTACTTCACACTGGACTTTGGCTGCCTATGTTTATACAGTTTCTCTTTAGTTGAATCATATAAACGGTTTTCATGGTTATATAGTGTATTATTATCTATGTCTCTACCAACTTATTCAGTGTGTTTTGCTTGAAAGAATTGTATTTGAGTTCGTTTTATTACAGTCTGTTTGTGTATAGCTTTTAATTTGAAACTGTGAGAAACAGGAAGGAAGTGGTCAAGTAGATGAGTAGATTTTAGCGTGGTCTTTTCTCTGCAACAGCCATGAATGAAAACAACAGCAAAGGAACACTCCCGTGTTCAGATTCAGAACGAAACGAAAGGTTTATTTAGTTTAAGCACCTGGCTGAGGGCAACAAGGTACTGTTATTATTTTGTTGCTTTGTATGCAATCTCTTTTACCTTGCTTCTGTGCATTTGTGTTATGTTAATAGTAACTTTGAAGACGTGATTCTGCCATTCTATTTTGAACCCTTTTTATGAAGCCTCTGTAACGTTGATAAATCATTTCCTAGATAGATAGGTTTAAATCGGTAATTCATAATAAATAACAATTGATTAAAAGGTGCATTTCATGTTTACCAATATTATAATGTACTTTACAAATAACAATAGCCTACTTGCTTGTTATAATGATACAGTACAGATACAGTAACAAACATTCCATTATTGGTTCAAAAGGATAAAATATAAAGGTTGTCATTAAGATAATTCATTATTCAGTTATTGTGTCAAAGTAATGTTTTGCACTCATTTTGGTATAAAAACAGTTAATGCTGAGCAAATTCAGAGGCTCATTTAAATGTTATCGATTTATTTGTGACTTTGATTTTCATGATAGTACAGTATTCAGCTTTGCTACTGTATGGTTGGTCAATTGTTTTCTTCATAAGCCACATATGTAACATTTGTGTACTGTTTTGTGTGTTTTTCCACCTATAGTTCTTACGGTGTTTCTAGAATAAATCATTCTAAATCATCAGTTCGAGAGCTCATCCTTTTATCAGCCGGGGTTGCTTACTATACGTGGAACAAAATGTATTTTGGCGGGCCTTGATGCCGTCGTAATGACTGTTTTTACACTTGCTGAAAATAGCTGATCTACAAGCTCACAACGCGTCGCAGCGCGACACATTGTGAGCTTGTAGATCGGCTATTTTCAGCATGCAACTCATTGTAAAATGACTTGTACTTGATCTCTTGTCCACTAGTCCCTTCCTATCATTTTAGTCTAGTTTTTATTTGTTGAAGAAATTGTCAGAATATATTTAGTCTTAGTTTTAGTCATCATAGCTTAGGTTTTATTTAGTTTCCATTTAGTTTTCGTTGGTGGAAAAAGGTAGTCGGCGAACATTGTTGGTCTTAGTTTTAGTCGACGGAACCACTGATGTATAAATGTGAGGGCGGGGACTTCATGTAACGTTTTGGAATGCTTCATTTTAACAGACAGGCTAAACCTCATCAAATGGGTCCGAGAGGCTAAACCTCATCAAATGGGTCCGAGAGGCTAAAGCTCATCAAATGGGTCTGAGAGGCTAAACCTCATCAAATGGGTCCGAGAGACTAAACCTCATCAAATATGTCCGAGAGGCTAAACCTCATCAAATGGGTCCGAGAGGCTAAACCTCATCAAATGGGTCCGAGAGGCTAAACCTCATCAAATGGGTCCGAGAGGCTAAACCTCATCAAATGGGTCCGAGAGGCTAAACCTCATCAAATGGGTCTGAGGCAGTGTTGTTTTCGTCAGGACTGGCGATAACGTAAATGACGAGGTCAACGCCCCTTTTTCCAGGACTAAGACGGACTAAAACGAACGACACTAAAATAATTCGGGACAAGACTGACGCTGACGAGCTAATTAGCTCTGTTTGACACGATGACGATGACGAGACGTGTGTGTGTTATCGCTGACAAGACGAGGCAAGACGAAAAATATCACCGAATAGTAATAGTGGTCCTAAAGTTGTGAATCGATATAATTCAACTAAACTGCGGGGAAAACACAGATGTACAAGCCCAAAGCGCTGTGCATTGCGACAGGTAGATAACTTGTAGATCTGCTACTTCCAGCGCAGGAAGGGCGCATGCTTATGACGCACTTTAACAATGCATCATCGACGCTGTGACAGTCACAACACACGAGCAGACGGAATGCACAGACAGACACATCCGACACAACTTTATTGCACTCATCCACGCTTCCATAGCCTTTTAAATCTTATTTCCCATCCACGGGCACAAGCAGTGATATCAGCAGCTTGCCTTCCACCCGATCTGGATGGTGGTGGTGTTGTCTGACGAGGGTAGCTACTAGCTAGCATGGGAGCTAACATTAGTTTAGCTCTGGTCCATATCGTTAGAAGGAGTCCTCCTTAATAACACTATTGTAGCCTACTTTCCATCCGTTCCCCAACTAAACCCCTCGATGCTGCGTTTACACGGGCAGACACAAAGACGAATGGGAATATCATTTGGAGCAGTTACACGTCTTTGCATCAACATGTTGCTGGTTTCCATTATAAATGAATATCATTTGGAGCAGCTACACGTCTTTGCATCAACATGTTGCTGGTTTCCATTATAAATGAATATCATTTGGAGCAGCTACACGTCTTTGCATCAACATGTTGCTGGTTTCCATTATAAATGAATGATAGACTATCCTTGCGTCTGCCCGTGTTTAGTTTAACTGTCCAGTGTCCACAGCAGGCAGACCTGTATAAACTATGCACTTCTCAGAGACATGCTAAGTTCAAACCCACCTCTAGAATATTACTTTCCCCAGCTATCTCATTCCACTTTCATTTATTTTATTCCATAGTTTTTCCCTAATAAAGTTGTTTTTATTTGTTTTCTCATGTTCCCCTTGAAAAGCATCTTTAAGTACTTTATTGCCTATGCTTATGTAGAAAACAAAGCTCACTGCTTTGGTCAAATAGGCATATTGATATGCGATTACAATTGAGTAATTGAGATTAATTAATCACAAATTAAGCCTCCAATTAATTAGATGTTTTTAATGGAAAGTGTTAATTATTTAAGTTAGGTTTTGCCATAATCATGTATTTTGCCATAATTAGGTAGCTTTACAACAAAGATGCATTTGGCTATTCGGTATTCGGTTTTCGGCCAACTGTTTCCTATATTCGGTATTCGGTTTCGGCCAAGAATTTCCCTTTCGGTGCATCCCTAGCTGTTACTGTATGTCCACGGAAGAAACACAGAGGTGTTTTCTTATAGTCATGTCACATATTTGCTGCACCAATTGAAGCCCCCCCACCCCCAAACCCTGTGGAATGCATTCCCCAAAACTCTCAGAGACATGCCCCCACAATCCAAACCTTCAATATTACTTTCCCCAGCTATTTATTTCTATTTACTTAGTGTTTTTCCTTTAATAAAGTTGTTTTTGATTTATCATGTCCCCCTTGTAAAGCATTTTGGGGTACTCAGAAAAGCTCTATATAAATTATTAATTTTGAGATATTATTACTACAAAAACAATGTTTTATTGCTTAAACTTATGTATTCACTATTCATTGATTCACTAGTATACCAAAATCCATTAAAAAAAATGGCTCTCTCACAGTTCTTGGGTCAAATAATGATATGCGATTAAAATGCGATTAATCGAGATTAATTAAATACAAAGCCTCTGATTAATTAGATAAAAAAAAAAATCGAGTCCCAGCTCTAATTAATACCTGTACACTATAGACATTTTATTTAAAGACATTTTTACATTTTTGACAAACTGGAGACCTTTTACTAAAATGACTAAAACTGACTAAAACCCTTAGGAGTTTCCGTCGACTAAAACTATCAAGGATAGAAATGACTAAGACTGACTAAGACTAATTAAGCATTTTTCCAAATGACTAAGACTGACTAAGACTAATTAAGCATTTTTCCAAAAGACTAAGACTGACTAAATCTAAAAAATGTCTGCCAAAAACAACACTGGTCTGAGGCTAAACCTCATCAAATGGGTCTGAGGCTAATCATCAAATGGGTCTGAGAGGCTCAAAAGTTTGTGGCTCAAAAGCCGAATACATTATGGGGCCTTGTTGAAAACCCACCGTCTTAAAGAATAAAATAAAAACATTATTTGGATAACAAAGAGCAGGTCTTACCAACGTGGAGCTGGATGTCAATGCTCATGTCCATCTCTGGCACCGAGCAGCGGTAGGTTCCCTGGTCCGTCAGCCTGACTCTGGACAGCTTCAAGGAAATTAAACCCCCGGACAGATCCGACAGGGACAGTGTCGCTCTCTGCCTGTCAATGGTATAAAGCACCAGGACTAAGTACTTTTACTTAAGTATACTGTAAGTAAGTACAATTTTGAGGTAATTATTATTATATTATGAAAACTAATTACTAGTTACTTTGGAGATTTAAATTTTGATTAGAAAACATACATTAACCACTTCAACCCTATACATTTTGGCCATTTGTAAACGCGACGCATTGAGAGCTTGTAGATCGGCTATTTTCAATAGTACATTTTGATGCAGATACTTTTGTACTTTTATTCTAGAGATGTCCCGGATACTTTATCGGTATCGCAAAAGTATCGGATCGGCCCTTATTTGGTCATATTGGGTCATATCGTTATCGGCAAATATGCCAGTCTAACCAGCGATCCGACACAGGGGTATAGGGCAGGTAAATATAATGTTGGGACATGTGGAGTTTGCTTTGGAGTTGCCCCAAACTGCAAGGGCACATTTGAGTGAGGGGTCTGCTATAAACACAACACCAGATATATAGCTAGATTAGCTATAAACACTATTCCCGGTCGGTGGACTTCAAAATACAATGTAAGATATATTTTCTTTTTTATTATTATTATATGTTATTCTCTGTTATCGGTATCGGTATTGGGACATCCCTACGAACTTAGTACAACTATTATATGTATAATTTTATCATATTATATAATAATAATAATATATATATATATACTAGAATTTCGCGGCCGCTCATCCCAGAGTTACTTTGTAAGACACATGCACTATGGGAAGAAGGAAATTGTGGGAGTTGACTCCACATGTAGTAACGGATGGGTTATTAGTTATTATTATGTGTCCTTATTAGTGTAGTGTAGTGTAGTCAACACGTTATGGCTCATACACACTGCCCGGTATTTGCTCTGATTATGCTGTCGGGGAGCATTTTTGGCGCTGGCCGAGATCGTGATCTACCTTTTGGGCACCGCTTAACTCAACCTTTTTTGTCCCAGGGCACACTTTTCATAGCCTAAAAATCTGGGGGCACACCTAGATATACGGTTTGTGTACACTGTATATATACCGGTGTGTATATATAGTAAATATATATAGTACATATATATATTATATATAATATATATATATATATATATATATATATATATATATATAGAATATTAGTGGTCCATGACATGAAAATGTTTGAGAACCACTGCTCTAAAACAACATTGGACAATGATGTTTGACAGTTTCTGACTTGATCTGGCCTGTTAACATTTTCATAGACCTGGTTGCTTGTTTCCCTCTCAGTCAATGTGGCAACCCTGGTCAATGCCGTGTTGACTGTTTAACAGTATTTCGCGCAATTTATGTCCCCACATTTATGGATATGGACTTATGGCTCCATCACTGCCTCTTTCTTTAGTAGAAGTAGAAATGTAACGTGCTGCTGACTGTTTACCTCCCTCTCACACGCGCGCGCGCACACACACACACACACACACACACACACACACACACACACAGCTGACGTCCTCTCCCACCGACGTCAGCTGTTCATTTATCTCCTTATTCATACACGCTTTGAGCTGAGAGAAGCTATAAAGCGCCTTTTAAATATGACAATGCTGTATGGTTTGACAGCTTAAATCCGCACGGCAATGTTGTGTGTGTGTGGGACACGGGGTAGTGTTGTGTGTGTGTGTGTGTGTGTGTGTGTGTGTGTGTGTGTGTGTGTGCGCGTGTGCGTGCAATCAGAAGTACTGGCAGTAGCGAAATAACAAACGCGATCTGTCTAATCGTAGTAGTTAGGCTCAAACCAAGTAGTTTGTAAGCACAATGTTGATGTAACTAAGACATTCGCTGAGCAACCTATATTTTAAATACAGAGATTTAGAAGGAATAAGCGAAATGTTGAGGCGACCTTCCGTGAGGTAAGGTTTCTCTGCGGAGACGGAGGGAGATCCATAGGGGAGATCACATTACAGCAGCCAAAGAGGGAGGGGGGGGGGGGGGGGGGGGGGGGGCTAATGGGGGGCACATCTTTCATGGGTACATCTTTTCATTGGCTAGAGGCACATCTTTTCATTGGCTAGAGGCACATCTTTTCATTGGCTAGAGGCACATCTTTTCATTGGCTAGAGGCACATCTTTTCATTGGCTAGAAGGCACATCTTTTCATTGGCTAGAGGCACATCTTTTCATTGGCTAGAAGTCACATCTTTTCATTGGCTAGAAGGCACATCTTTTCATTGGCTAGAGGCACATCTTTTCATTGGCTAGAGGCACATCTTTTCATTGGCTAGAGGCACATCTTTTCATTGGCTAGAAGGCACATCTTTTCATTGGCTAGAGGCACATCTTTTGCGCCACGTGACAACTTTACAACTATTAAATTAGATAATATATATATATATACACAAACTATATCATATATCATATCAATATAGTACAGTTTAGAACTAGCCTACTTCGTTACAATGACGTAGGCTAGTTCATGTTTTAGATTGTTATTAGAGAAAGTAAAAGATTAGTGTTAATTCTTCTTCATTTGTTGCTTTCTTTCGTTTTAGGGATTTTAGCGGTTTTTGACAGGGGGGCGGGGGCATTCGAGCATGGGGCTAAATATGTATTATTTTACAAAATATTATGGTGATTTATTTCTTTATTATTTACTATAGTCCTAATAAACCCCAGGAAATTACATCTAGCGACAAGAGATCACAGGATCTACTGAATGTGAAGGTAGATCACAGGATCTACTGAATGTGAAGGTGGATCACAGGATCTACTGAATGTGAAGGTAGATCACAGGATGTACTGAATGTGAAGGTAGATCACAGGATCTACTGAATGTGAAGGTAGATCACAGGATCTACTGAATGTGAAGGTAGATCACAGGATCTACTGAATGTGAAGGTAGATCACAGGATCTACTGAATGTGAAGGTGGATCACAGGATCTACTGAATGTGAAGGTAGATCACAGGATCTACTGAATGTGAAGGTGGATCACAGGATCTACTGAATGTGAAGGTAGATCACAGGATCTACTGAATGTGAAGGTGGATCACAGGATCTACTGAATGTGAAGGTGGATCACAGGATCTACTGAATGTGAAGGAGGCCTACTGGGGGGAAGCCACACAAATATGTCAGTTTGACACATTCAATACTCTCGTGATCTTTTGTGGCCAGATGTAATTTCTTGGGGTCTAGTAGGACTATAGTAAATAATACAAAAATGAATCACTACAAAAAATAAATAAATTACATATTCAGCCCCATGCTCGAAAGAACGACTGACATGGAAACATAGCTTTTTCAGAAAACCGTCAGGATGTGGAAGAACATTTATAGGATCTGATCTCAGGTCAGAATGGGTTAAAGTAAAACAATTGAGTACTTGTAGGCCAGGTCCTGGTCCTGGGTGAGGTACTTGGTGAGGTACCGCCCATACTGGACGGCGACGACAAGCAGGTTCTGGTCGTCTCTGGTCCACACCACCGTTCCTAAACTCTGCATGCTGATTGGTGGGGGGATGTGACATGGGAGGATGGCCACGCCTCCCACGCCGGCCAGCACGGGTTGAGAGGAGCCAATCACCTTGGATCCTTAAAGGGATTGTTACATAAAAATAAAAATGAAAAGATTTAGAATTATTTTATTTTGATTATTTTAAAGTTATGTTAACTTTATGAACTAAAAACAAATATATTGGACATAAAAAAGGACAATAACATTTAGTAATTATCTGAGATCAATCATTTTTCAGTATTCTGATATTAACCTGAGGGCCACATTAAGTGAAGGTGGGGGCCTCATGAGTGTGGAACTATAGTGGCCCTCTGGAGTGAGTGTGGAACTATAGTGGCCCTCTGGAGTGAGTGTGGAACTATAGTGGCCCTCTGGAGTGATTGTGGAACTATAGTGGGCCTCTGGAGTGGGTGTGGAACTATAGTGGGCCTCTGGAGTGAGTGTGGAACTATAATGGGCCTCTGGAGTGAGTGTGGAACTATAGTGGCCCTCTGGAGTGAGTGTGGAACTATAGTGGCCCTCTGGAGTGAGTGTGGAACTATAGTGGCCCTCTCCATCGTCAAAGTTGCCCATCCCTGCTCTGACAGAGACGTAGAGTTCTTATAAGGGCCTAAATCACCTAATCCTAAATAAGATAAATCCGGCCATATCCACTTGCCCAAATGTGCTGACCTCATCATTTAAATAATGTCTTCTAAATTCTGACCGTTTTCTGAAATACCTCATGTTTCTGTATAAGTGGTTCTCAATATTTCATGTCAAGAACCCCGAAAATGTGTAATATGCCTCCGTCTCCCCATCTGAATATATGTTCTTCCAGCCCAGCAAATATTTGAGTTAAAATGTTCACTCTGTAAGTCTGTAATAATATATCTTCAAATATTTGAGGCACCTTTTCACGATTTTTCAAAAATAGCAGACCTACAAGTTCAAACGTCGATCACTCTCTGGTGATTTGTGATCGCCTGCATCTTTGTTAAAGTTAAAGTAACACTAGACCCTCCCCCGAAAGCGATAGCTAGGCGTCCTATTGTTGCGTCGTTGTTGTTGCCACACGTCTAATTAGACGTGTGACAACAACATGACGACGGAACAATATAATCTAACGACCATCGGCTATAGAAATGTTAATCGCTGCCATACAGAGCATTGGACCCCAGGAAAAGCTCCCTGTGGTGATGAATGGTTCAAACACAGAGGGTCTAGTTAACTAGTGTTAACTAGTGATAACTAGGAGCAGTAACCAGGCAGGCTGTGCCACTAGATTGGTTGAGACGGTTGTGAGTTTGTTGATCTGCTATTTTGAAACACATTTGAAGGAGATGAAGAAAAACAAAGTCAAAAATATCCAAATTCACAAATAAACCTGAGGTATAAATCTACATATTCATATATTAACCTGAGATGAGGTATACATCTACATATTCATATATTAACCTGAGTTGAGGTATAAATCTACATATTCATACATTAACCTGAGATGAGGTAGAAATCTACATATTCATACATTAATACCTTTACAACAACCGCTATAATAATGGCAAGTATTTCCTACAGTCCAAAAATATGAACCACACACGACACAGACACAGACACAGACACAGACACAGACACACACACACACACACACACACACACACACTAAACTACACACCGTAAAGAGGGTTGCGATGCTCCTCACTCTGCTCCTCACTGAACAGGTTCTTTATTTGACAGGATATTGTTTTAACCCTTCGCCCTCTCTCAACGTTGTAGATGGTCGTCTCCCAGGAGTCGGGTCCGCTCCATTCGCCTGCATCGAACTTCCAGCGATAGCCGACCGGAACCGACTCTGTGACGTCGTCAGTCAGACAGTGCAGCGTGCAGCTGCTGGAGTTGGTGTCACACGGTTTGATGTTCAGGATTGGTGTCGGGACTTTCTCTGTGGAGGACACAGAATGAATTACTGGACCACACACACCTATCATCTATCTTCAAGTAGGTACATGTGTCTCCTGTCACAGGCCTAATGTTGTATAGAATATACCACAGGTCGTAGTAGGTACATGTGTCTCCTGTCACAGGCCTAATGGTGTATATAATATACCACAGGTCGGTACATGTGTCTCCTGTCACAGGCCTAATGGTGTATATATATATATATTATACCCCAGGTCGTAGTAGGTACATGTGTCTCCTGTCACAGGCCTAATGGAGTATATAATATACCACAGGTCGTAGTAGGTACATGTGTCTCCTGTCACAGGCCTAATGGTGTATATATATATATATATTATACCACAGCCCACAGGTCGTAGTAGGTACATGTGTCTCCTGTCACAGGCCTAATGGTGTATATATATATTATACCACAGGTCGTAGTAGGTACATGTGTCTCCTGTCACAGGCCTAATGGTGTATATATAGTGTATTATACCACAAGTCGTAGTAGGTACATGTGTCTCCTGTCACAGGCCTAATGTTGCATATAATATACCACAGGTCGTAGTAGGTATGTGTCATGTGTACATGTGTTCAAACCATAGACTGTAAAAAATATGGACAAAGCGTTCGCCGGGTCTAACATGGACGTAAAATGAAGCCTGTTATTCCTGCACTGTAAGTCGCCATCTTTCTAGATCCGTTTGGTACCAGCTGGCCATTGGCTGGCTCCGTTTTGGACCAGCTGGCCATTGGCTGCCCAGACAACGAGGCGGGACTTCCCCCCTTCTTCTCCGTTGGTTTTTATTTTGACTCGAGTGGGAGGGGAATCCCGATCATAGACTGTAACGGTAGCCACGCCCCTCAGAACATACGCAATGTTTTTTTTTCTTTATGGTCATTTTTTTAATTAATGGGACCATCATTTTCCAAAAAGAATATTATGACATTAGAAATGAGACTTTAAACTAGTGACTGGAAGAAGAAAGTATTCATGACCATGTTTATTAAGGTAATACAGTCTAGGTGAAGTTGGGCCAAAATACATGGGCCTCTATGGAGCTATGGGGCTTTTTGGGTCCAGTCCAGCGCCACAACAGGCCATTATTATGAACTACCGATTTCAAATGAGGCTTCACGAAATATCTGGCTGACTGCCCCCCTGGTTCAAACGAGCACCACTCCACACCTAATCAAAACAAATAATTCAGCTGCTCTGTTCTCCCAGAGCGCAGCAAAGTCGGTGGCTAGGCTATCTAGTTTCTTGGGAAATTTGTGGTCGTAGTGACCACATCTGTCATTAAAAAATATGTTATTTCAGTGATATTCTTAGTTTTAAGGGTAAATGTTATATGATTGCAATATTACACAAGAGGGTGTGGTTTAACATGATTATTGCCACGACAGTGATGCGGTCAGCAAAATTACATCTTGTGTAATATTGCTTAATTATGTAATCTGCCTTGATCTGGATTGTCAGTTTAGTATTCAATTGATCATTGTTTGCAAACCGTCATGTGGGTTTATTGTAATTGTTTATGTAAACAAAAGTGTCCTGTAAGTACATATGGGCGGGGCTTCTTCGGAAGCATGACACTTAAATAAAGAATCAACCAATCAAAAAAAATCTATCATGAACACACTTTTACAGGGCTTTAACTAGTCGACTATTCAACTAGTCGACAAGTAAATCCACTAGTTGATCATGCTGGTACTAGTTGACTAGTTTATAAGAAGAAAGACTTTTGTAGAATCGTCCTCCGGTGTAAATGAGTTAAATAAATGTATCGATAATATAAAATAAAAAAAACATCATTAAAGGACAGCCAATAAATGACGAGTCATACTTACTCATCTCTGTAAGCAGGTCAGTCTTGTAGTGAGTCATACTTACTCATCTCTTTAACCAGGTAAGTCTTGTAGTGAGTCATACTTACTCATCTCTGTAACCAGGTAAGTCTTGTTGTGATTCATACTTACTCATCTCTTTAACCAGGTCAGTCTTGTTGTGAGTCATACTTACTCATCTCTTTAACCAGGTAAGTCTTGTTGTGAGTCATACTTACTCATCTCTTTAAGCAGGTAAGTCTTGTTGTGAGTCATACTTACTCATCTCTGTAACCAGGTAAGTCTTGTTGTGAGTCCTACTTACTCATCTCTTTAAGCAGGTAAGTCTTGTTGTGAGTCATACTTACTCATCTCTTTAACCAGGTAAGTCTTGTAGTGAGTCATACTTACTCATCTCTGTAACCAGGTAAGTATTGTAGTGAGTCATACTTACTCATCTCTTTAAGCAGGTAAGTCTTGTAGTGATTCATACTTACTCATCTCTTTAAGCAGGTAAGTCTTGTTGTGAGTTATACTTACTCATCTCTTTAACCAGGTAAGTCTTGTTGTGAGTCATACTTACTCATCTCTTTAACCAGGTAAGTCTTGTAGTGAGTCATACTTACTCATCTCTTTAAGCAGGTAAGTCTTGTTGTGAGTTATACTTACTCATCTCTTTAAGCAGGTAAGTCTTGAAGTGACGTCTTTCGTTGATCTCCACAGAATACCACCCGATGTCTTCTACGGTCATGTTGTCGATGACCAGCCGTCCGGTGTCTGGGTCCAGTGTGGAGCGTTCTCTAAACGTCCCGTAGTAATCCAGACCATCAAACAGATACCACTCCGCTACCAGGTTGTCTCCGCGCCTCCACAGGATGCTGGTGAACAGAGCTTCAGGAACAGAGCGGTGGTCTGGAAGCAGTTCCACGCGGATGCCTCTGCCTCGTGGTGGAAGGTACGTCACCTCATTGGCTGTGGAGAGAAACGCATGGCAGTCAAGTTACAATTTAGGCATTTATCAGACGCTCTGAATCCAGAGAGACTTACATTAGGCAAGAACAAAAACCATGGCAATACATCACTATACATAAAAAGTAGTATTCAAGAAACATGCGTAAGCTAAGAACGTAACAGTGGAATATCTATAAAATGAAACTATACATATTATAAACTATACATACTATACGTGGAACAAAATGTATTTTGGCGGGCCTTGATGCCGTCGTAATGACTGTTTTTACACTTGCTGAAAATAGCTGATCTACAGGCCCACAACGCGTCGCAGCGCGACACATTGTGAGCTTGTAGATCGGCTATTTTCAGCATGCAACTCATTGTAAAATGACTTGTACTGGATCTCTTGTCCACTAGTCCCTTCCTATCATTTTAGTCTAGTTTTTATTTGTTGATGAAATTGTCAGTATGTTTAGTCTTAGTTTTAGTCATCATAGCTTAGGTTTTATTTAGTTTCCATTTAGTTTTCGTCGGTGGAAAAAGGTAGTCGACGAACATTGTTGCTCTTAGTTTTAGTCGACGGAACCACTGATGTATAAATGTGAGGGCGGAGACTTCATGTAACGTTTTGGAATGCTTCATTTTAAATGAAAAAACCTCTCCCAGCAGGAGCTGATGCAGGAGAGATGGGAGATGGACGACAATTGGACCATCGCATGTGACGGCCACGCATCAGGAAGAAAGCCAGCTAACACCATGCACCGAATGCCTTATTCTTTATAATTACATACTGTGTACAGTATTAACCCATTTAGACCTGAGGACGATTCTACAAATGTTTTCTAAATCCTGACAGTTTTCAGACAATCCTGTTTCTATGTCAGCGGTTCTCAACGTTCTTCATGTCAAGGACCCCAACAATTATATGTAATTGGCCGCCGATCCCCATCTGAAAATATGATGTTCCAGGGACCCCACAGAAGCAAAGATTTGAGTTAAAAACTTGAAAGAATATAATATATATTCAAAGATTTGAGACACAATCTTTGTGCCACGCTACGAGCTTGTAGATCTGCTATTAAGCACAATAGCAGAGCTTGTAGATCTGCTATCGTAGTGCAGCACCGAGTGCCGCGCTACGAGCTTGTAGATCTGCTTTTTTTTATCTTGAAAATGTGGCTCAAATCTTATAGAATATATCAGTGATGTAAATGGGGTGCGTTTTGCGTCCCAAAACGCACTTTATAGTTTTGGGGCGCAATACACCAACAACCTCTGCGTACACGGGATGCACTACTGTACTCAACATGCACAGTAATAATAATCCACGTGAAAAAGAAAATCGCGGGAAAAAGAATTGCAGTAAAACAATAATCTACGGACACTCAAATTAACTCAAATCTCAAATGAAGGTTCCGTGGCTCAAATATGTCCGAGAGGCTAAACCTCATCAAATGGGTCCGAGAGGCTAAACCTCATCAAATGGGTCCGAGAGGCTAAACCTCATCAAATGGGTCTGAGGCTAAACCTCATCAAATGGGTCTGAGAGGCTCAAAAGTTTGTGGCTCAAAAGCCGAATACATTATGGGGCCTTGTTGAAAACCCACCGTCTTAAAGAATAAAATAAAAACATTATTTGGATAACAAAGAGCAGGTCTTACCAACGTGGAGCTGGATGTCAGCGCTCATGCCCATCCCTGGCACCGAGCAGCGGTAGGTTCCCTGGTCCGTCAGCCTGACTCTGGACAGCTTCAAGGAAATTACACCCCCGGACAGATCCGACAGGGACAGTGTCGCTCTCTGCCTGTCAATGGTGGAAAGCGACTATAAGTACTTTTACTTAAGTATACTGTAAGTAAGTACAATTTTGAGGTATTTGTACTTTACTTGAGTATTTCCAATTACCGGTACTTTTACTTCTACTCCACTACATCTCAGAGCCAAAATGTCGTGCTTTTACTCACACTACAATTATTTGAAAACTAATTACTAGTCACTTTAGAGATTTAAATTTTGATTAGAAAACATACATTAACCACTTCAACCCTATACATTTTGGCCATTTGGAAACGCGACGCATTGAGAGCTTGTAGATCGGCTATTTTCAATAGTACATTTTGATGCAGATACTTTTGTACTTTTACTCTAGAGATGTCCCGGATACTTTATCGGTATCGCAAAAGTATCGGATCGGCCCTTATTTGGTCATATTGGGTCATATCGTTATCGGCAAATATGCCAGTCTAACCAGCGATCCGACACAGGGGTATAGGGCAGGTAAATATAATGTTGGGACATGTGGAGTTTGCTTTGGAGTTGCCCCAAACTGCAAGGGCACATTTGAGTGAGGGGTCTGCTATAAACACAACACCAGATATATAGCTAGATTAGCTATAAACACTATTCCCGGTGGACTTCAAAATACAATGTAAGATATATTTTCTTTTTTATTATTATTATATGTTATTCTCTGTTATCGGTATCGGTATTGGGACATCCCTACGAATTTAGTACAACTATTATATGTATCATTGTATCATATTATATAATAATAATAATAATAATAATAATAATAATAATAATAACTAGAAACAAAATTTCAAGAAATATTACTGGGTGCCTGAAGCTCGCCAAGTCTGCAGCATTTGAGCCACGGACCACCATTTGATGACATTTAGCCTCTCAGAAGGGTCCATTTGGTTACATGTGAGCCAGGTCTCAATGAGGTATTTTGTCTTAGTGCATTGCGCATTACGTTGCCACCAACATTCTAATGCTAACATGCTAACATGCTAATACTAACATGCTAACATGCTAGCATGCTAACATTTTAATGCTAACATGCTAATGCTAACATGATATCATGCTAACATGTTGCTAACATGCACATGCTAACATGCTAATGCTATCACGCTAACATGCTAACATGCTAACATGCTATCATGCTAACATGCTAACATGATAATGCTAACATGTTAACATGCTAATGCTATCATGCTAACATGCTAATGCTAACATGCTAAAGCTAACATGCTAATGCTAACATGCTAATGCTATCATGCTAACATGCTAACATGCTAATGCTATCATGCTAACATGCTAACATGCTAATGCTAACATGCTAATACTAACATACTAATGCTATCATTCTAACATGCTAATGCTAACATGCTAATGCTATCAAGCAAACATGCTAATGCTAACATGCTAATGCTATCATGCTAACATGCTAATGCTATCATGCTAACATTCTAATGGTAACATGCTAACATTCTAATGCTATCATGCTATAATGCTATCATGCTAACATACTAACATGCTAATGCTAACATGCTAATGCTAACATGCTAATGCTAACATGCTAATGCTAACTTGTTAACATGCTAATGCTAACATGCTAACTTGTTAACATGCTAATGCTAACATGCTAACATGCTAATGCTATCATGCTAACATGCTAACATGATAATGCTAACATGATAATGCTAACATGCTAACATGCTAATGCTAACATGTTAATGCTAATATGCTAACATGCTAATGCTAACAAGCTAATGCTAACATGCTAATGCTAACATGCTAATGCTAACATGCTAATAGTAACATGCTAATGCTAACATGCTAATGCTATCATGCTAACATGCTAATGCTAACATGCTAATGCTATCATGCTAACATGCTAATGTCATCATGCTAATGCTATCATGCTAACATGCTAATGCTAACATGCTAATGCTATCATGCTAACATGCTAACATGTTAACATGCTAATGCTAACATGCTAATGCTATAATGCTAACATGCTAACATGCTAACATGATAATGCTAACATGCTAATGCTATCATGCTAACATGCTAATGCTAACATGCTAATGCTAATATGCTAACATGATAATGCTAACATGCTAATAGTAACATGCTAATGCTAACATGCTAACATGCTAATGCTAACATGCTAATAGTAACATGTTAATGCTAACATGCTAACATGCTAATGCTAACATGCTAATGCTATCATGCTAACATGCTAATGCTAAGATGTCTGAGCTGTAAGGGTCCATTTGGTTTCGTTCAGGGGGGCGGCCCGGTTCCGGCGAGCCGCCCTGCTTCTGAAACGGTCAAGAAATGACAGAGTTACGTGTTTCCCTGATTTTCTCCATTGACTTTCAATGTGTGTGTGTGCGTGCACATGTGTGCATGTGCGTGCATGTGCGTTCGTGTGTGCACGTGTTTGAGAGGTGGTCAACTTGACCTTGAATCATTAACAAAGTATCAATTTCACCTGGGCTAGGGCTAGTCTATGCGAATGCAAACACTATTGAAAGTTAAAACCACACTGACTCAGTGAGAGAACGTATGTCCGAACAAATTGCTCTATCGCAAAAAGTAAACGTCAAATGCGATTTTTGTTTTCGCCGTGAGTGACCCGAGACATTGAGGTACGCCGTGTGCGATCGTGGTATTGGTACGATAAAAAACGTGGTTATGAGAGCGAGTTAAGAAATTGTGTTTGTGATGAAAAAAGTGCTGACTCATTCTGGCATTTAACATGGAGTTGTATGACACATTATGATGGTACACCTGTCGCTTTCAGGGCTGTAGTTCACGTACCGTATGAATCTGGGCTGTGGTTGTGACATTGGGTGAAAGAGGACGAGTGTGGCTACAAAATTACCGAAACCCATGCGTGTAAAGTTAATATTTTGGCCGTGAGGACGATTTGTTCGGAGAATTTCGCTACAGTCTTCACAATGTCTTGTCCCTCTGACCCGCTCTCTCTCTGGCCGTGCGACACTCTAAATCGAGATTTTTGCTCAGACCACACACACTTTGAACTGCGATAGCGGGCAAACCGTGCAACGTATTCGAATTCCGTCTGAACCACAACAAAGTCGATGGCCTCGTGTGCTGTTTGAGGTTTAAATCGTGTTTCTACGTAACAGTATGCCAGAGTAATGTGGCTCCAAAGTAACGTGTCGTTTTCTGTTTTTACCCGCGTTTCCCCATTGACTTTGCATGGGGCATTTTTCGCGTCGTTTATTGCGAATTACGTCGGCACGGTAACCCGAAACGGAAAGAAAAGCACAAGCACACCATTCCCGGCCGAGCCGCACGTTTCGATGTATATATTGTGGGGCTTTGGTAAACCGTGCGGCCGGCCATAGACGTCAAAGTTTCGTGTCTTGATTATTGCGATTAAGTATGTGTTGCGGATTTCAACCTGTGTTTCTGCCATTGCATGGCAGGCACCCAGAATAATATATAATATATATCATATATCATATCAATATAGTACAATTTAGAACTAGCCTACTTCGTTACAATGAAGTAGGCTAGTTCATGATTTAGGTTGTTATTAGAGAAAGTAAAAGATTAGTTTAAATCTTTCTTCATTTGTTGCTTTCTTTCGTTTTAGGGATTTTAGCGGTTTTTGACAGGGGGGCGGGGGCATTCGAGCATGGTGCTAAATATGTATTATTTTACAAAATATTATGGTGATTTCTTTTTTTATTATTTACTATAGTCCTAATAAACCCCAGGAAATTACATCTGGCCAGAAAAGATCACAGGATCTACTGAATGTGACGGTGGATCACAGGATCTACTGAATGTGACGGTGGATCACAGGATCTACTGAATGTGACGGTGGATCACAGGATCTACTGAATGTGAAGGTGGATCACAGGATCTACTGAATGTGAAGGTGGATCACAGGATCTACTGAATGTGAAGGTGGATCACAGGATCTACTGAATGTGATGGTGGATCACAGGATCTACTGAATGTGAAGGTAGATCACAGGATCTACTGAATGTGAAGGTAGATCACAGGATCTACTGAATGTGAAGGTGGATCACAGGATCTACTGAATGTGAAGGTGGATCACAGGATCTACTGAATGTGAAGGTAGATCACAGGATCTACTGAATGTGAAGGTAGATCACAGGATCTACTGAATGTGAAGGTGGATCACAGGATCTACTGAATGTGAAGGTGGATCACAGGATCTACTGAATGTGAAGGAGGCCTACTGGGGGGAAGTCACACAAATGTCAGTTTGACACATTCAGTAGATCTTGTGATCTTTTGTGGCCAGATGTAATTTCTTGGGGTCTAGTAGGACTATAGTAAATAATAGCCCCCCCTGTCAAAAACAGCTAAAATCCCTAAAACGAAAGAAAGCAGCAAAATTAACATTCATCTTTTACTTTGTCTACAACAACCTAAAACATGAACCTAGGTTGATAAAAACTAAAGTTGTCCTTAAAGTAAAACAATTGAGTACTTGTAGGCCGGGTTCTGGTCCTGGGTGAGGTACTTGGTGAGGAACCGCCCCGCCTGGACGGCGATGACAAGCAGGAGCTGGCGGTCTCTGGTCCACACCACGGTTCCCCAACTCTGCATGCTGATTGGTGGGTCGATGTGACATGGGAGGATGGCCACGCCTCCCACGCCGGCCAGCACGGGTTGAGAGGGGCCAATCACGTGGCTGTATCCTTAAAGGGATTGTGACATAAAAATAAAAATAAAAAGATTTAGAATTATTTTATTTTGATTATTTTATAGTTATGTTAACTTTATGAACTAAAAACAAATATATTGGACATAAAAAATGACAACATTTAGTAATTATCTGAGATCAATCATTTCTCAGTATTCTGATATTAACCTGAGGGCCACATTAAGTGAAGGTGGGGGCCTCAGCTGGGCCGCCAGTTGATATTAACCTAATATTAATATTTCAGTTAAAATATAGCAAAAATAGCTGATCTACAAGCTCAAAATGCGTCGCAGCGCGACCTGTTTTGAGCTTGTAGATCAGCTATTTTTGCTACAACAGTAATATGCACTATAGTGGCCCTCTGGAGTGAGTGTGGAACTATAGTGGCCCTCTGGAGTGAGTGTGGAACTATAGTGGCCCTCTGGAGTGAGTGTGGAACTATAGTGGCCCTCTGGAGTGAGTGTGGAACTATAGTGGCCCTCTGGAGTGAGTGCGGAACTATAGTGGCCCTCTGGAGTGAGTGTGGAACTATAGTGGCCCTCTGGAGTGAGTGTGGAACTATAGTGGCCCTCTGGAGTGAGTGTGGAACTATAGTGGCCCTCTGGAGTGAGTGTGGAACTATAGTGGCCCTCTGGAGTGAGTGTGGAACTATAGTGGCCCTCTGGAGTGAGTGTGGAACTATAGTGGCCCTCTGGAGTGAGTGCGGAACTATAGTGGCCCTCTCCATCGTCAAAGTTGCCCATCCCTGCTCTGACAGAGATGTAGAGTTCTTATAATAAGGGCCTAAATCACATAATCCTAAATAAGATAAATCCGGCCATATCCACTTGCCCAAATGTGCTGACCTCATCACATTTGTGATGACGGCTATGGCCGTTTTCCTCCCATTTTTAATTATTTGCTAAATTAATGCTAAAAACACAACACAGGTTGAGAGGACCCGTTGACCTGGTGGAGCCCTAAAAACACAACACAGGTTGAGAGGGACCCGTTGACCTGGTGGAGTCCTAAAAACACTAGCCTCGGTACCAGGCTTTCATTTTTTTTGGTGCTAAAATGTAAAGCCTGGAGGAACGCATTGGCCGCTCTGGTCTAAAAGTGGGAGTCAACCCTTCCGGGTGGGCGTCGCTCCAAATTATGTGACGTAGCGCTGCACTAGGGGGGAGAGGAGGGGCCGGGGGTGACGGACAGATCGATGAGATCCAATCAGGGCGTGCGCAAATCTCAGCCGCGACCCGCCCCTCTAGACCAGAAACCTAACACGTTAGCTCAGGCTATAAAAACACAACACAGGTTGAGAGGACCCGTTGACCTTTGACCTTGTGGAGTCCTAAAAACAATGCTGTCACGTGAGCTAGAACAGTGGTTCCCAAAGTGGGGTCCGGGGACTGCCAGAGGTCCTTGAGTCAGTTCCAGGGGGACCCCCAGCTAAATGATAGTTTGGAACCAAATGGACCCTTATGGGTCTGTAACTCAGAGAGTGTACAAATGGAACCAAATGGACCCTTAAGGGTCTGTAACTCAGAGAGTGTACAAATGGAACCAAATGGACCCTTATGGGTCTGAAACTCTGAGTGTACAAATGGACCCTAACGGGTCAGTTAAATTAACATTGATTTTACAATATAAATTGGGGGTCCCAGAGATAGAAATGCCATTAAATGGGGGTCCGTAGACTAATGCATGTCAAACTGGGGGTCATTGAAATTAAGCCGTAAAAATCTTCTCTTATGGGGGTCCCTGGCATAGCTTTTCAAATGGTGCTCAATTAGTGTCAATTTTGGGGGCTATACAAGTGACGTGGGGAGAGTAATTTGGCTAAACAAAGAGTATGTGTATTAAATATAGTATAGCATAATACAATAAAATAAAATGTATAGTCAGTAATTTATATACAGTAAATATATTTTGAAAATCTCATGGGGAAAAAATGAATGGGATATATTTGAGTGGAACCACCACAAAATGGCCTAGTGTATTTAACTTTGTGTTACAGGGCGGAGGGGATGGGCCAATAGGAAAGGTGTAGCCTAGTAGTTTGTCAATAATCTGACCTTTTCAGCATTTGATTCTATACATCTTTTTCCCTTTTTACCTCTATGATGATTTCCTGTTTTGACTTTATAGTTGTGTATATTCGTACGTCTCTAAATGTATTGATGAATTGAAAATGGTGGGCCCTATTATAAACAAGTGTAATGCTTTATGGTGTCGTCCACTCACAGTTGACAGTTTTTGTATTGAGTTGTACATGACATGTACTGTAATGCTGCAAACTGTTAATAAAGCCCACTTCCAACATCTACGAATGCTAAATATAAAAATGCTTTAGACTGATGGCCCGATTGTGGCCTACGGGGTGCTTGTGCAATGTTTTAGTCCGTAGTTTTTAATAAAGACGTGGTTTATAATGTCAGAGAGGCATACGGGGTGCTTGTGCAATGTTTTAGTCCGTAGTTTTCAATAAAGAAGTGGTTTAATGCAGTTTGTGGCCAAACGCCATTTCCCTCCCCTCGTTTACTCCCCGTTTACATTGAGCGTAATTCCGTCTTTCACAGTTTCGCTCCCTCCCTCACTACGGCCGTTGGGGAAGTTCCGACAGAAATCAGCCTGGATTAAAAGACTCATTTATTGAAAACTACGGACTAATATTTATACATTGTACAAGCAAAACATGTCAAAATCCATCAACTACATCTACAATGAAAACAAAACAAAAAACAATCTAAATCTTAGGCTACCGTTAGCTATAGTAGTAGCATAAGCCCAGGTCAGGACTACAATACAGTGAGTCGAGTGTAAATAAAGTTGTATACAGTTACAGTATCGTTACCTGAGCCTCTCACAGGTAATGTGTAGTAACCGCTCCACAGTATCACCAACATGTAGAAATGCATCCTCCTCATCGTCCAACAGCAACAAACCGTCTCTAGTGTGACCGAGAGAGAGAGAGAGACGCTATCACTACACTCCCGACGGCCCAAAAAACCAAGAAAGAATGTCCACTCACTCCCGAGTCCCGACCCGCACAAAACCAAAGAAGAATGCACACACACACACACACACACACACACACACACACACACACACACACACACACACACACACACATACGCAAATTAACGCAAACACTGAAGAAGACAAGTGGTAACAGCCTCAGGCCCCTGGCCTGTTCCATCTCGCCCCACTACTCTACCTGGCTGTAAATAACAAACATAAAAGGACAGCGGCCGTCACTGCAACAACAAGAATACAACCATTTTAGCCATGCATGTATTTGTAAAGAAACAATTGTAGTATTTCTTAATGGTGAACATTTATTCTAAATCCTTGCACATATATATATATATAATATATAGCATATGTGTTGTGAACCTGCAAAAGAGCCTTGGTGTATTGCAAACAAACAGACAGTAACAGATTGAAAGAGCCTATTTATTTACTTGTTGGGTGGATGTGAGCTGTACTATTCACATGTCATTTTGTCAAAGTAGTGCATATAAGGATGGTGTTCCATTGTCATTAAAGTCATTGGTTTGTCCGAAAAGTAGTGTCTAATTGGTCAATTAGTTATTCTATAGCTTTACATTCCTATATGAAGTGACTTTGTCCACGTGTGAAACAAATGACAGTGAAGATGTGGGGGCTGGATATTATGCATTGCATATTAAGTATCACCCTATCTAATATAACCTGACGCTGCCAGATCCAAGAAGCTTGCTACACTTTGTTCATGTTGGGGAACTACATGGTTACCCAATACTGGCAGAGTCAGGTTATGTCTAATATGCTTGTCTCCTCAAATGGAACACTGAATTATTATCAAACTGCTATTGGATGCTAAGTTCTATATTACATATGGATATGTATGTGTGCCCAACATTTGTCAACACATTTTATAAAGATGTTTTGGCCATTATCTCCGGAACGGAAGGTCCAATCTGTTCTCCGTTCCCACGCAGCCCATCGACTCAAACGTTTTGAGCCGTGCTTTTCAAAGCCAGCTCTCCAAAAGTGAGATAATGTCGCTACAGGCTGCCTCATTGGGCACAGATGCACCCCCTTTTTGTTGTGGTATTAATTCATAATAGGCTACTGTATATCGATCACATTGCATGCTCTAGTAGGCAGCGTGTGGGCTAAATGCCCACTGCGTGTAATCGTGTATGCGTGGCGCAGAGGAGGAGGGTGAAGGCAAAGTAACGCAAAATAATCAAACCACTTGGCAAATGGCAACACAGCTACAATACAGACAAGTCTGCGCGAGACTAGAGCATGCCTCAGCAACTCCAAATGTCCCGTGAATCATTTAATATTACTTATTGACGACGTATCATCGCCTGAACGCATCTGTCCGTATGTCCAGATTCAGATCCATTTCACCATGGCATTCCGACATCCGATATCAAGTTAATCAAATAGATGGATTTCCCCTCGTAAGCTCTGATAAAAACGATATCCGATATATTTTTTACCTCTGCAAAGGTGAGTGAGTGAGTTCAATAGAAATGGCTTGGTGCCTAAATCAAGGCTGAAGCGGGCTTTTGCAGTGGCAGCTCCCAAGCTCTGGAATGAGCTGCCTCTGCATATTGAGGATTTGAAAAAAATTCCCATCGTTTTTTGAATTTTTGAATTTTTTTTAAATCCTCGTTTTTCATCATTTTGGACCATGGGCTATAGCCCATATCGTACGGCATACTATATATAGCACGCCGTTTTTCATCATTTTTGAGGATTTGAAAAAAAAATGAAAAAAATGATGGGTTATAGCCCATCGTTTTTTGAAATTTTGATTTTTTTTTAATCCCCTTTTTTCATCATTTTCGACCATGGGCTATAGCCCATATCGTACGGCATACTATAGCACGCAGTCTTTCATCATTTTTGAGGATTTGAAAAAAAATAAAAAAATAAAAAAATGATGGGTTATAGCCCATTGTTTTTTTTTGTTTTTTTTATCCTCGTTTTTCATTTTGGACCATGGCTATATATAGCCCATATCGTACGGCATACTATAGCACGCCGTTTTTCAACATTTTTGAGGATTTGAAAAAATGAAAAAAACGATGGGTTATAGCCCATCGTTTTTTCAATTAAAAAAAAATATATATCCTCGTTTTTCATCATTTTCGACCATGGGCTATAGCCCATATCGTACGGCATACTATAGCACGCTGTTTTTCATCATTTTTGAGGATTTGAAAAAAATGAAAAAATGATGGGTTATAGCCCATCGTTTTTTGAATTTTTGAATTTTTTTTAAATCCTCGTTTTTCATCATTTTGGACCATGGGCTATAGCCCATATCGTACGGCATACTATAGCACGCCGTTTTTCAACATTTTTGAGGATTTGAAAAAAATGAAAAAATGAAAAAAACGATGGGTTATAGCCCATCGTTTTTTGAATAAAAAAAATATATATCCTCGTTTTTCATCATTTTGGACCATGGCCTATAGCCCATATCGTACGGCATACTATATATAGCAGGCCGTTTTTCATCATTTTTGAGGATTTGAAAAAAATGAAAAAATTAAAAAAATGATGGGTTATAGCCCATCGTTTTTTGAATTTTTGAATTTTTTTTATCCCCTTTTTTCATCATTTTGGACCATGGGCTATAGCCCATATCGTACAGCATACTATAGCACACCGTTATAGCCCATCGTTTTTTGAATTTTTGATTTTTCTTTTTTATATCCCCTTTTTTCATCATTTTGGACGATGGGCTATAGCCCATATCGTTTTTGAATTTTTGAAATTATTTTTTATCCTCGTTTTTCATCATTTTGGACCATGGGCTATATATAGCCCATATCGTACGGCATACTATAGCACGCCGTTTTTCAACATTTTTGAGGATTTGAAAAAATGAAAAAAACGATGGGTTATAGCCCATCGTTTTTTCAATTAAAAAAATATATATATCCTCGTTTTTCATCATTTTCGACCATGGGCTATAGCCCATATCGTACGGCATACTATAGCACGCTGTTTTTCATCATTTTTGAGGATTTGAAAAAAATGAAAAAATGATGGGTTATAGCCCATCGTTTTTTGAATTTTAGTTTTTTTTTTAAATCCTCGTTTTTCATCATTTTGGACCATGGGCTATAGCCCATATCGTACGGCATACTATAGCACGCCGTTTTTCAACATTTTTGAGGATTTGAAAAAAATGAAAAAAACGATGGGTTATAGCCCATCGTTTTTTGAATAAAAAAAATATATCTTAGTTTTTCATCATTTTGGACCATGGGCTATAGCCCATATCGTACGGCATACTATATATAGCATGCCGTTTTTCATCATTTTTGAGGATTTGTAAATACAACACATTGAGCAGGGCACTGCAGGGAGTTGAACCCCGTTCAGGTAAACCAGGAAGTACCACACCAGTGCCTTAGTTTGTTTTGTTGTAATTTACAGGACCAACAGCAATCACATTCATTACATTTCAACAGTAGTCATTTTACAATTTACACTTTAGGCAATAATAACAGTAAATAGAATAATAAATCACAAAGCTAACATTGTCAAATTTGCTAAATATTTTTAAATATCAAAATCATTCAAATAAGTAGGTTACCATTTTTCACGATTTCGGAGGATTTGAAAAAAGGTGAAAATCACGGAAAGCGACAGGCTATAATCCATCGTCTCGGAGCGCATGTTATAGGTAGGGGGCCATTTTTCACGATTTCGAAGAAAAGGTGAAAATCACTCCGAGACCATGGGCTCGGAGTGAACCCTCGGAGCTCGGAGGGTTCATTGTCTTGAGTGATTTTCGTCTTTTTTTCAAATGCTCAAAAATGATGAAAAACTGCGTGCTATAGTATGCTGTCTGAGATGGGCTATAGCCCAAGGTAAAAAAATATGAAAAACGAGGATTTGAAAAACAGACAAAAATCACTCCGAGACCATGGGGCATGGGCTATATATAGTCCATGGTCTCGGAGTGATTTTCGTCTTTTTTTTAATCCTCAATAATGTAGATAATTCGGCATGCTATAGTATGCCGTCCGAGATTGGCTATAGCCCACGGTCAAAAATGATGAAAAACAGGATTTGAAAAAAATCACTCCGAGGCCATGGGCTATAGCCCATGGTCTTGGAGTGATTTTCATCTTCTTTTCAAATCCTCAAAATCCTGAAAAACGTGACGAAAAACCTTTTTCATCACGCTTTTCCGTCATGCTTTTCTGTCACGCTTTTCTTTGGTCAAAAATGATGAAAAACACAGGGGCACGGTGGCACAGTTGGTAGTGCTGTCGCCTCACAGCTAGAAGGTCCTGGGTTCGATTCCCGCTGGGGACGCTGTGGGCACTGGCGGCGTGTTCCCTCCTCCGCGTCATCAGTGCCCATACCCGAGGCGGGGGTTGGCGAAAGGGCCTTTCTGTGTGGAGTTTGCATGTTCTCCCCGTGTCCCCTAGGGTAGATACCCTCACAAAAACATGTAGTAATCCTGGTCTCTAAAACTACCTCCCCCTGGCCAGTCGGGGCGCCTGATGGAGGGAAAAGGAACAGGTCGGAATAACGTGTCCCTTCCACGCGCTACGTCCGGCTGGGGAAATTCCCCTCTGTCAGGTGAAAAGAAGCAGCTTGGACTCCTCATGCATAGAAGGAGGCATGAGGTCAGTCCGCTGCCCCCCCAGGATGGCAGAGGAAGTGTAGTGCCCAGGATTACATTAGATAATTGGCACTGGGTGAAAAGAAAACTGGGTTACAAAATCGTGGGATAAAAATTTAAGAAGAAAAAAAATGATGAGACCATGTGCTATAGCCATGGTCTCAGAGTCTTTTTTCAAATCCTCAAAAATTATGAAAAACGTGACGAAAAAGCGTGACGCTTTTTCGTCACGCTTTTCCGTCACACTTTTGGTCAAAAATAATGAAAAACGAGGATTTGAAAAAAAAGACGAAAATCACTCCGAGGCCATAGGCTATATAGCCCATGGTCTCGGATTGCACAATGGTAAAAATGTCAGCATCAAATCCAGGATAGAAGAGGGAATGTTACATAGTGTAGCTTTTAGTACAGTGAGTGCTTGAGTAAATGTCCTTTTAGTTACTCTTTAGCACTGTGTCAAGGGAAAGGCATAGCCTATAGGAAAAGAGGATCATTTTCAACTTCCACTGGGATAATAAAGCAGAGACAAAGACTGTGACACAAGAAGTAGCACAAGTGTTTTTCCTTCCACTTTCCTCCATCTCTTCCACCCTGCCTCACATTCTTAGAGTTGTAAAATATAATACATGTTTTTAGAGTGTGCATGCATGTGTGTGTGTGTGTGTCTTAGAGTATATATTAATAGAGACGGCACCCGGAGGAAACCCTGAGGCTAAATGGACATAGTGGCCGAATGTGGTATTGCAGTGCTGGGCCAAACACATTAACGCGCTGGTCCGTTGACTATCATTGCGCACGTTCATGATGACACGTGAACACTGAACGCGTGCAATGATAATCAATGGCCAGCGTGTTCATGTGTTTGGCCCAATCAATCCCAGAATGCACTCTGTTCCTACCCGGAAGGAGTGGCTCCAAAACTGTGGAATGCACTTCCCATTGCAGTCAGAACTGCAGCATCACTCCCAATCTTCCGCCGTAGTCTGAAAACCCACCTTTTCAGACTCCATCATGGCCCATAGCACTTACCCTATACCCCCCTTAGATAGCATTTCTGTAGACTTAGATAGCATTTGATACAGACTTATAGCATGTTATGTAGACAGCACTATAATTGCATTGTATGTAGTCATAGCACGTCATAGTACATATGTATAGCATAGTAGTATAGATGTATAGTTTATATGTATAGCTTCATTATATAGATATTCCACTGTTACTTTCTTAGCTTACGCATGTTTCTTGATAAATGTTTTTATTTGATCTATTCCCATGCTGTTTGTTCTTGCTTAATGTAAGTCGCTCTGGATTAAGAGCGTCTGCTAAATGCCTAAATTGTAAATTGAGTGAAATCGCCTCATGCGCTTTTGAGCAACTTAATGCAAGTGGATGGGAGGAGAAATCCGGTGCCATATCTCTATTAATATATACTCTAAGGTGTGTGTGTGTGGGTGTGTGTGTGTGTGTGTGTGACTGTCAATGCAGTCAGACAATAGGAGAACAGCCATTTACAAAGTGCATAGAATGCAAAACATTCGATTAAAAGCTGCCAATATATTATTTAAATCTCACACACTATTAATGGAGCCGGAGGTTCCATGTGAAAAGGTGGATTTTCCCCTTAAGCACCTACCCCTCAAAATGTCTTCACGCCACTGGCCTTGCTAGCTGCCTGGCCCGCCTTTTGGAAAGGCTGGCCATTTCTAGGCCCCTCACAACCAACCTGTGCACATGCCCTAAGGTCCCAAAGATAAAACCTAAAAGTTGACATCTGTATAGCCTGATATATAGCTGTGAGATGGTTACACTTTGGTTAGAAAGGCTTCCTCCAAGGTTGTAGTCAAAGGTATATACAGACGACCTCGACACAGAGTCATAAACACAGGCTGAACATGCTTGGCTTCACTGTAGAATTAATGCTATACACACCATGACGGAAGACCTGAAATTGGAAGAGATCTTTTGACATCAAATTCACTATTCTGTCATGTCTACTTATGTAGAGGCCTCTGTATACAATTTTCAATTCATCCGAACATTTTATTTTAAAGTATTGCAAATTGCTCCATAAAAATCATTGTACCCGGAAGTTATGCGGGAACGCCTACTGAGTGTGAACCCACTTTCTGGCCTTGACAATCTGAATCTGATTGCAAACAATAAACTTACTTTTTTCTACTCACTTCATAACTACCCTCTGTAACTGCATTGTCTGACTATTGCAGTTTACACCAACAGACAGAGAGAGGGGGGGGGGGGGGGTGTACATGCATGGCCCTCTGTAACTGCATTGTCTGACTATTGCAGTTTACACCAACAGACAGAGAGAGAGGGGGGGGGGGGGGGGGGGGGTACAGCAACCTTATGATTCCATTATCTAGAAGACAAAGATCTGTGTCTCAACTCAGCTGTGGGATCTTACCCCATGCAGCATCTTGAGACTGGCAGGTATAGAGGAGGAGTAAATGGTAAATGGTGCATTTATATAGGCTATAACTTTTACTTATAGTTTGTGCATTACATTCACCCATTCATACAGGAAACCATGGTTTCCGTGGAGGAAAACTTAATTGGCACCAAGGCAATGCCTGGACAATTTGGACCAAAATGTCCACCACAGCCCAGCATGACGATGAGCCCTATAGGATCAACTGTGGCACACAGCGGTGACATTGCAGTCAGATAAATGCAAACTGAGACTTATCTAATGTATTAAAATAATGTATTCAAATGAAAAAAAAAAAAAAAACAGTAGAACCAATTTGGAGGTTTTGTGGTGACAAAGAACCGTCCACAGTCCATCCAGACTGCGGTGGTTTGAGAGTGGAGGAGGCCATGAGGTCCTGGAGTAACACGGTCTAGTGGATCACAGAGTCCACTGGACTGTGAACATCTGTGACATCGGCAGGGCCAGGCCGGTCACTGTCAACGCCTGTGGTGACTCTGGTGAGACAGAAAGAGAGACAGTGAGAGAGAGAGTGTACATAACATTTCAGACTCCATAGAGCACCGAAGTCCTGACGTCACTTGTCAGTAGAGGGTGCCAGTCCACAGGTTTGTGTACTTTTTATTTGCTTCTTCATATAAGAACTGTGTTTGAAAAATAAACCGATCATCCCAGTTCTTATATGAAGTGACCTAAAATGGGGATTTCAATGCAACTAAAGAAATACATGAACCTGTGTACTGGCGCCCTCTACAGAAAGTGACGTCAGACTTCGGTGCTCTATTTACTCAAACTTGTAGAACAAGTCATTTTTGCCGTGCAACACCGCCACTTGGCGAAGTATTGAAACAAAAAGAAAATGGCTGAAACGTTTGTGTAGCGCCGAGACAGCCAGACTTCACCTTGGTGTCGGAGCGGTACGTGAAATCCAGGACTTTCGCCCCGTTGGCCCAAACGTAGCGCGGCGCCGAGGGCAGGCCGAACACCCGCAGACCACCCAGAACCAGGCCGTCTAACGCCCCGCTCAGCCTGAGAGGGTCACTGACCACCTGGGACTGGAGAGAGAGAGAGAGAGAGAGAGAGAGAGAGAGAGAGAGAGAGAGAGAGAGAGAGAGAGAGAGAGAGAGAGAGAGAGAGAGAGAGAGAGGGTCACTCACCACCTGGGACTGGAGAGGAGGGCGAGAGAGGAGGTCACTGTTTGGATAACGACATGGGTTGTGTATTGATGATCCTTTTAATTAGGTTGTCGATTTATTTCTTGCACTGCACCTTTATTCACTGTATATTTAGTCATTTACTTGAGCTTACGTTCGATCCGTTCCAGTACAACCAGTACCTGTTCCAGTCCCGCCCCCTGTCATGGTGACGCCAGGCCCAGGAAATGATTCCCAATGCATTTTTCCCCATAGATATTTCAAAATTTATTTATTTAAAGACGGTTACGCCGCGGAAAAAGCCAACTCGAGTCGTGACAAATCATGACAACAAACAATATTTTGGACCAAACAAATAATTACGAAGAAGAAAAACAACAATTGTTACCTGCCGTTTTTTTCTTCTTTCTAATTCTTCGTTGTGTTTGTTGTCATGATTTCTCACAACTCGAGTTGTCTTTTTACGAGGCTTAAAAGGTCTTTAAATAAATACTTTTTTGCAAAGTCTATGAGGAAAATGAACGGGGAATCATTTCCTGGGCCCTGGTAGGGGGCGGGACTGCGACAGCTCTATACAACCAGATTAGCTGGTTCTTTACCAAACAACCACCACATTTTGCAGATGCTCTGGACTGGAGGACACCCTGCTGCAGCGGACCTTTTTATAGATCCGAGCCACCAGCGTCAAGCTTAACCCAGTTAGACCTGAGGACCATTCTACAATGTCTTCTAAATCATAGTAGTTTTCATGAAAAACCCTATGTTTCTATATCAGTCGTTCTCAAACATTTTCCCCAAAAAATACATGTAATTGGCCGCCGCACCCCCCATCTGAAAATATGTTTTTCAAGGGACACCCCCCCCCCCCCCCCCCTCCAGAAGCAAAGATTTCAGTAAAAACCGTTCGCTCTGAAAGAATAATATATTCAAAGATTTGCGCGTCATTTTCACGATTATTCAAAAAATAGCAGACTTACAAGTTCATAGCGCGGCACTCGGTGCCGCGCTATGAGCTTGTAGATCTGCTATTTTTCAATAGCTAACGCTTGAAACTCCAAGAGGGGTTCCTGCCCAGAATGAGTTAAGTTGGGCTTAATTTCACCAGAGCCATAGAGTATAGACAGAGTTACGCAAACTCCGTTCACTTCATGGGGCTTTAGTCCTACATACGTAATACTTATATTGGTTTGTCCCTATTTGAAGGCTTCAAATAGGGACAAGCGGAAGTTTATGGAATCCATTGGAGTCCATGGGCTCGCACGAGTACATGAACCACGTGACCGTGCTGTTTTCTGCCCCCTCAATGTCGCAACTCTTCTATTGGATGGCTCTGTAGAGTTTCACGGATTTCACGGAGGGCCCCTCTGAATTCTAGAACGACCGGAGTCTTCTTCGACTCCTCGAAAGCACTCGTTTTTCTAAAGACACGGTTTTGTTTCACCACTGACCTGTCCCGCGACGAAGAGGAGGTAGCAGTGGCGTCCCGTCTGGAAGGTGTCCAGACTGTCCCCGTCGTCCCAAAACAGGTCCCCCGGGCCCAGCCTCCTGCAGACAGCGCCACCGTCAGGAAGAACGGGTTCCCGCGCGAGGCTGTGGTCGTCAGGGCTGGCTCCTATACACATTAGATGTCAACGTAACAAAAAAGAGAAAAAAGAAAACTCAACTTCTGGTTACATGTTGACAGACATGTAACAGGCCCTTTACAGGTTCAAAACAGTTACTTTGCAGGATTCAAATTTTTAAAAAATAGCAAAAGCTGGAGCTTGTGGATCCGCTACTTTTGTGTGACGCTGTAGTATGATTGCATTAATTATGGAGATATTAAGAGGTTTCTGTCCGACAGCAACGATATCAAATGGGGATCATCCCTCGCTCAACGATGGAGCATACAGGCTGGGGCGTCCAGGTACATAATGACCTGCTCTGGTACGATGTGTCTCTCACATGGTACATAATGACCTGCTCTGGTACGATGTGTCTCTCACATGGTACATAATGACCTGCTCTGGGACGATGTGTCTCTCACATGGTACATAATGACCTGCTCTGGGACGATGTGTCCTCTCACATGGTACATAATGACCTGCTGTGGGACGATGTGTCTCTCACATGGTACATAATGACCTGCTCTGGGACGATGTGTCCTCTCACATGGTACATAATGACCTGCTCTGGTACGATGTGTCTCTCACATGGTACATAATGGCCTGCTCTGGTACGATGTGTCCTCTCACATGGTACATAATGAACCCACCTGCTCTGGTACGATGTGTCCTCTCACATGGTACATAATGACCTGCTGTGGGACGATGTGTCCTCTCACATGGTACATAATGACATGCTCTGAGACGATGTGTCTCTCACATGGTACATAATGAACCCACCTGCTGTGGCACGATGTGTCTCTCACATGGTACATAATGGCATGCTCTGGGACGATGTGTCCTCTCACATGGTACATAATGACCTGCTGTGGGACGATGTGTCTCTCACATGGTACATAATGACCTGCTCTGAGACGATGTGTCCTCTCACATGGTACATAATGACCTGCTGTGGGACGATGTGTCTCTCACATGGTACATAATGACCTGCTCTGGGACGATGTGTCCTCTCACATGGTACATAATGACCTGCTCTGGGACGATGTGTCTCTCACATGGTACATAATGACCTGCTGTGGGACGATGTGTCCTCTCACATGGTACATAATGAACCCACCTGCTCTGGTACGATGTGTCTCTCACATGGTACATAATGACCTGCTCTGGGACGATGTGTCTCTCACATGGTACATAATGACCTGCTGTGGGACGATGTGTCCTCTCACATGGTACATAATGACCTGCTCTGGGACGATGTGTCCTCTCACATGGTACATAATGACCTGCTCTGGTACGATGTGTCTCTCACATGGTACATAATGGCCTGCTCTGGTACGATGTGTCCTCTCACATGGTACATAATGAACCCACCTGCTCTGGTACGATGTGTCCTCTCACATGGTACATAATGACCTGCTGTGGGACGATGTGTCATCTCACATGGTACATTATGACATGCTCTGAGACGATGTGTCCTCTCACATGGTGGTACATAATGAACCCACCTGCTGTGGCACGATGTGTCTCTCACATGGTACATAATGGCATGCTCTGGGACGATGTGTCCTCTCACATGGTACATAATGACCTGCTGTGGGACGATGTGTCTCTCACATGGTACATAATGACCTGCTGTGGGACGATGTGTCTCTCACATGGTACATAATGACCTGCTCTGGGACGATGTGTCTCTCACATGGTACATAATGACATGCTCTGGTACGATGTGTCTCTCACATGGTACATAATGACCTGCTCTGAGACGATGTGTCCTCTCACATGGTACATAATGACCTGCTCTGAGACGATGTGTCCTCTCACATGGTACATAATGACCTGCTGTGGGACGATGTGTCTCTCACATGGTACATAATGACCTGCTCTGGGACGATGTGTCCTCTCACATGGTACATAATGGCCTGCTCTGAGACGATGTGTCCTCTCACATGGTACATAATGAACCCACCTGCTGTGGCACGATGTGTCTCTCACATGGTACATAATGACCTGCTGTGGGACGATGTGTCCTCTCACATGGTACATAATGACATGCTCTGAGACGATGTGTCCTCTCACATGGTACATAATGACCTGCTGTGGGACGATGTGTCCTCTCACATGGTACATAATGACATGCTCTGAGACGATGTGTCCTCTCACATGGTACATAATGAACCCACCTTCTCTGGGACAATGTGTCCTTCTCTCACATGGACATTGATGGTGTCGAGAGGGGCGGACAGGAGGAGGTACTGCCCCCTGCTGTAGAACGGCTGACCCTGCAGGACAGTATGAGTATGGGAGGGGGGGGGGGGGGGGGGGGATACGGAAAAATGTAATACCACGATTATTATTTTCAAGCAGCATCACGATCCACAATGTTATCACGATTCCTTTTCATGTTGGTTTTCATGTTTTTTTACTTGTTACTTAAAGGGATAGTTCAGATTTTCTTTAAACTTAAGCTGTATGAAATACTTGCCATTAATATAGTGGTTGCAACTGTATCCATTGATTAGTGGAACTTTTGTTCATTTTTGACCCCTCTATCACATGGAACTATATGCTTTTTGTGTCCATATTACTACGCCCAAATAAATAGTTCCATGTGATAGAGGGGTCAAAGTTGAACGAAAGTTGCGGTAATATTTTAGAAATAGGTCAACAATACAAATGACGTTAGTTTTGTGAATTAATTTACTTTTACTGCGTGGCCCCCTGTGCCCCCACAAAATGACCGGAACTACTTAATATTCACCAAAACCAGAGCAGAACTCCCACCACGGGACAAGGCGAATGAATTAACACAGTTGCAACCACTATATTAATGGCAAGCATTTCATACAGCTTAAGTAAAAAATCGGAACTATCCCTTTAACACTTCGGATGCCCAAATGGATCGGATGATCAAATTAAAGCCGCGGGGTGCTAAGGACGTGTGGGCACGTCTTGAGGTCTTTTTTTAATCGATATAATGCTAAAATAAGTGCTAAAATATTTTTTTTGGGGGGGGGGAGAAACGGCCGTTGCCTAGCAGCGCCTTGCTACGTCCCGCCCGCGCCTGTTTGGCTGCGCTTTGTCCACAGCCCCTCCTATTTTCTCAGAATCTACGCTGCCTCTGCGTAGATTGATCATAACAGCAATGTCATGTCCTAATTTCTGACTTCATGATGCATCTGGGTTACAATATTAATGCTTCTAAAGAGAGATCAAACTGACTAATGTAAGATCTCACCTCCCGGCTTTGGGAGAAATACTTGAAAAGGCGGAGGTTTTCAGAGTGACCACTGGTGTACTTACATCGTGCAGACTGTACCAAGTGCCAGGGGGGGCAGGTAGTAGGTACGGTGTACTTACATCGTGCAGACTGTACCAAGTGCCAGGGGGCAGGTAGTAGGTACGGTGTACTTACATCGTGCAGACTGTACCAAGTGCCAGGGGGGGCAGGTAGTAGGTACGGTGTACTTACATCGTGCAGACTGTACCAAGTGCCAGGGGGCAGGTAGTAGGTACGGTGTACTTACATCGTGCAGACTGTACCAAGTGCCAGGGGGGGCAGGTAGTAGGTACGGTGTACTTACATCGTGCAGACTGTACCAAGTGCCAGGGGGCAGGTAGTAGGTACGGTGTGCTTACATCGTGCAGACTGTACCAAGTGCCAGGGGGCAGGTAGGCAGCCAGCTCCACACTGCCCTGGTCTAAGACGGGGCTGATAAGGAGGGATTTCCCCCACATGAACTGGCGCTCTATGGTCTGACAGTTGGGGTCGGTGGGAAACCTGAGGAGGAAGACATGCATGTGATGTTCTGTTGTTTAGGTCGGGAAACAATGTATATATGTTTTCCTACAATATTATAATAACAATAAGTACTATGCTAAGCAGTGGTTTTCAACCTTTTTTATATCAAGGGTCCATTATTTATTCAGCATTTGAGCCACCGACCACCATTTGATGAGATTTTGCCAAGCACACCCAGAGCTAAAGAATATTTTGTAATTGTTGGATAAGATTTTCGCACAATACCATTCCGTATGTATGTAGTACCATAGGATAAACAACAGGCAAACATTGATCAAAATAATTATTATTTTACAAGCTCTAATTGTGTAGACCTGAAAATTAAATGGCCTACAGGTGTTTAATCCCTTTTGGTGTTTTAAACATTATGTTATAATTTAGCTATTGAAAAATAGCAGATCTACAAGCTCATAGCGCGCCACCGAGTGGCGTGCTACGAGCAATTTTTTGAAAGATCATGAACATGTGGTGCAAAGCTTTGAATATATATACTCTTTCAGAGCGAACGTTTTTAACTCAAATCTTTGCTTCTGGGAGGTGGTCCCTGAAACAACACATTTTCAGATGGGGGTCGGCGGCCAATTTCATATATTTCTGGGGGTCCTTGACATGAAATATTGAGAACCACCGATATATAGAAACATGAGGATTTTTCAGGATTTCTTTAAAATAAGAAATCGACGTCAGGCCTAAATGGGTTAACAGTGATTTAACTCTTGGTTTCATTGTGTACACATAGCAGAGCAGACCCGCACTCCATGAAGAGAGGCCGGGCCACGGTCTCAGCTGCAGTGTGGGCGTGGTGGAACAGAGTGTAGAGCAGAGGAAGGAGGGAGTAGCGGAGGTTCAGCACGCTCCTCATGGCCTCCTGAGCCCGCTGCCCAAACACATACGGCTCCTGAGGCTGGGAGGGACGCACGCACGCACGCACACATGCACACGCGCACACACGCACACACACACTTTAGGACGCCATTGAAGATAGCCAAAAGACGGTTAAATAATGAAATAGTCCAAAAACAGCTGAAAGTAGCAGATGTGAGTTTATGGATTAGCTATTGTTCGGTGCGTGACATGGCACAGACCTATGTGTAAAGTAAAGTAATAAGTAAATTATGTCAAATCATTAACCCTAACACCAAACGTGAATATTTTCATAATTGTAAATCTAACTATGTTTTAACCATGAACCATATTAGAGACGGAATCCAAAGGAAGGTACGCACATCTCTAAAAAAGAGAAAACGTTCAGGTGCTGAACTAAAGGATACGTGCAGGAGAAGGAGAAGGAGTCCACACACTGTTTCGTAGCTACTGTACCACCACAGGATATTTATTTATTTAAATAAATATCATGTGGGAGCTACGAAACAGTGTGCGGACGACTTCTCCTTCAGACCAGATTCTAAAAACTGTCTTCTACATCCTGACAGTTTTCTGAGAAAGCCATGTTTCTATGTCAGTCGATTTTTCAAAAATAGCAGACCTACAAGCTATGAGCTTGTAGGTCTGCTATTTTTCAATAGCTAAAGCATAACATAATGCTAACACCAAAAGGGGTTCCCGCCCCAAAATGGGTTAACCATAAACCAACCATTTATCTAGTGAGGACCAGGAAAAGACAGACAGACAGACAGACAGACAGACAGACAGACAGACAGACAGACAGACAGACAGACAGACAGACAGACAGACAGACAGACAGACAGACAGACAGACAGACAGACAGACAGACAGGGTGTCTCACGGCGTTGGGCCTGTCGTTGTGGTTCCTCATGAAGGGATAGAAGGCTCCCAGCTGCATCCAGCGGACACACAGCTCCTCCACGGCGTCTCCCTCGAAGCCGCACACATCCGCCCCCGCCAGAGGCACTCCGAACAGGCCGAAGCGCAGGACCGCTGCATGGGGGGGAACATCAAAGGAACATCAAAGGAACATCAAACTAGAGCTTAAACCCATTTAGACCTGACGCTCTGAGAGAATATTGGGTTAAACCCATTTAGATCTGACGTCGACATTAAAAAACAGTTTTTCTGAAATACAGTTTTCTGAAATACGTCATATCAGTGGTGCTCAATATATCATGTCACAAGGACCCCAACAATTATATTTATTTGACTGCCAACCCCCATTTGAAAATATGTTGTTCCAGGGACCCCCCCCCCCCCCCCCCCAGAAGCAAAGCTTGGAGTTAAAAATGTTCACTGTGAAAGCATATATTCAAAGATTTGTGGCACATTTACAAGATTTCTCAAATATAGCAGATCTACAAGCTCGTAGCGCGGCACTCGGTGCCACGCTATGAGCTTATAGATCTGCTATTTTTGAAAATAGCTAAAGTATAACACAATGCTTTAAAACACCAAAAGGGGTTCCCGCCCTGAATGGGTTAAACCCATCTCTTCCATTCCTTCTGAATAGCAACACTGCGTGGTGTCTCAAAATGCTTCATTTCAAGTACCCCCAGTTTTGGTACTGTATGCACCAAAGAATATCGGTGTTTAGTTCAAACAGGAGTTAGACTTTTAAGGCAAGGTTTTCCCAAGTAGAAATAAACATTATCCTACATTTCTGAAGAAATTTTAATGAATTAAAACCGATAGTTAGATTTTTATTTTCCCTAGTTCCTAATTATCAATAATTTAGCTGGGCGCCCCCGCCCCCCCAAGGACTGCTGGGGTACTGCATTAAAAGACAGATTAGAAGGCCCTGAATTCCGATTCAATCAATAATGACGGGCGTCTGTTCCTCCTCACCAGGGATGGAGTGGCGCAGCTGCTCCCAGTCGCTGCGGACGTTTCCCGTCCACACGCCGGAGACGCGCCCGATGCCCGGGAAGGACGAGCGGGACAGCACGAAGGGACGCTTCCCACGAACCTTCACCAGAGCACTGGTGAATGGAGGCATACGCACAGTCATGTACATATGCATATACCTTCACCAGAGCACTGAGGAATGGAGGCATACACACAGTCATGTACATATGCATATACCTTCACCAGAGCACTGAGGAATGGAGGCATACACACAGTCATGTACATATGCATATACCTTCACCAGAGCACTGAGGAATGGAGGCATACGCACAGTCATGTACATATGCATATACCTTCACCAGAGCACTGAGGAATGGAGGCATACGCACAGTCATGTACATAATATACATATACCTTCACCAGAGCACTGAGGAATGGAGGCATACACACAGTCATGTACATAATATGCATATACCTTCACCAGAGCACTGAGGAATGGAGGCATACACACAGTCATGTACATAATATACATATACCTTCACCAGAGCACTGAGGAATGGAGGCATGCACACAGTCATGTACATAATATACATATACCTTCACCAGAGCACTGAGGAATGGAGGCATACACACAGTCATGTACATAATATACATATAGCTTCACCAGAGCACTGAGGAATGGAGGCATGCACACAGTCATGTACATAATATACATATACCTTCACCAGAGCACTGAGGAATGGAGGCATACGCACAGTCATGTACATAATATACATATACCTTCACCAGAGCACTGAGGAATGGAGGCATAAACACAGTCATGTACATAATATACATATACCTTCACCAGAGCACTGAGGAATGGAGGCATACACACAGTCATGTACATATGCATATACCTTCACCAGAGCACTGAGGAATGGAGGCATACGCACAGTCATGTACATAATATACATATACCTTCACCAGAGCACTGAGGAATGGAGGCATAAACACAGTCATGTACATAATATACATATACATTCACCAGAGCACTGAGGAATGGAGGCATACACACAGTCATGTACATATAGCTTCACCAGAGCACTGAGGAATGGAGGCATACACACAGTCATGTACATAATATACATATACCTTCACCAGAGCACTGAGGAATGGAGGCATACACACAGTCATGTACATAATATACATATACGTTCACCAGAGCACTGAGGAATGGAGGCATACACACAGTCATGTACATAATATACATATAACTTCACCAGAGCACTGAGGAATGGAGGCATACACACAGTCATGTACATAATATACATATACCTTCACTAGAGCACTGAGGAATAGTACCTTTCCTTTCCTTAGTCCAGTTACCCTGGGTAAACATAGTACCTTTCCTTTCCTTAGTCCAGTTACCCTGGGTAAACATAGTACCTTTCCTTTCCTTAGTCCAGTTACCCTGGGTAAACATAGTACCTTTCCTTTCCTTAGTCCAGTTACCCTGGGTAAACATAGTACCTTTCCTTTCCTTAGTCCAGTTACCCTGGGTAAACATAGTACCTTTCCTTTCCTTAGTCCAGTTACCCTGGGTAAACATACCCTTCCTTTCCTTAGTCCAGTTACCCTGGGTAAACATAGTACCTTTCCTTTCCTTAGTCCAGTTACCCTGGGTAAACATAGTACCTTTCCTTTCCTTAGTCCAGTTACCCTGGGTAAACATAGTACGTTTCCTTTCCTTAGTCCAGTTACCCTGGGTAAACATTGTACCTTTCCTTTCCTTAGTCCAGTTACCCTGGGTAAACATAATACCTTTCCTTTCCTTAGTCCAGTTACCCTGGGTAAACATAGTACCTTTCCTTTCCTTAGTCCAGTTACCCTGGGTAAACATAGTACCTTTCCTTTCCTTAGTCCAGTTACCCTGGGTAAACATAGTACCTTTCCTTTCCTTACACACAACTGTTGCTCCTCCTCTCCATCTAACCTCATAGTCAAATTTGCAGATGACACAACAGTACTTTAAGCTGACGCTGCCAGATCCAAGAAGCTTGCTACACAAATTTGTTTCACAGCTTATTGGGATCTGGGATCTCGGGAGCAAATTCGATGACAGGGCTGTTCCTTTTTTTCAAGATACTTGGTAGATGATTGGATGGGACCGTCTGTCTATCACCGTGTGGGCGTGCAAACACAACCAATCATATTGACGTGTTTCTATAGCGCCACATCCGGTTTCGCACATATCCCTGCCCTTAGCTCACGCTGATTGGTTCGAACCGGAGCTGTTCGGTGTTAGCTCAATCCCCTGAGCGATCTCAGATGGATGCTGTGTTGGGGAACATGGTTACCCAATACCGCCCCCATCTGGCAGAGTCAGGTTAACAGTACTTGGCCCCGATGTTCAATCAGCTAAAGCTGAGGTTGTGGAGGTTGTAGTGAGTGTGTCTGACCTGTGGGTGGCGCTAGCCTCCGTCAGCCCATAGAGGTTGTGGAGGTTGTAGTGAGTGGACAGCTGTTGCTGGGCAGACATGCAGAGTGTGCCAGAGTTTAACCGCCCTCCGACCACTCCTGTTTGTGAAACCACACACGCATGCACGCACACACACACTATAAAATATAGTAGCTATACTAAATATTAAATAACAGAAAAAAATACACAGTATGAGATTAAAGTAGTACTGTAAATACTATAATGGAGTCAGCACACACACACACACACACACACACACACACACACACACACACACACACACACACACACACACACACACACACACACACACACACACCTGGCGTGTAGGGAGGGTTCTCCAGGTCGGTGCCATCCACCGAACCCTGGACAAAACTGGCTGGCTCGTTCATATCCTGGAAGGAGAGAGAGAGGACTCGTTCATATCCTGGAAGGAGAGAGAGAAGGACTTGTTCATATCCTGGAAGGAGAGAGAGGACTCGTTCATATCCTGGAAGGAGAGAGAGGACTCGTTCATATCCTGGAAGGAGAGAGAGAAGGACTCGTTCATATCCTGGAAGGAGAGAGAGAAGGACTCGTTCATATCCTGGAAGGAGAGAGAGAGGACTCGTTCATATCCTGGAAGGAGAGAGAGAAGGACTCGTTCATATCCTGGAAGGAGAGAGAGAGGACTCGTTCATATCCTGGAAGGAGAGAGAATGACTCGTTCATATCCTGGAAGGAGAGAGAGAGGACTCGTTCATATCCTGGAAGGAGAGAGAGAAGGACTCGTTCATATCCTGGAAGGAGAGAGAGAAGGACTCGTTCATATCCTGGAAGGAGAGAGAGGACTCGTTCATATCCTGGAAGGAGAGAGAAGGACTCGTTCATATCCTGGAAGGAGAGAGAGAGGACTCGTTCATATCCTGGAAGGAGAGAGAGAGGACTCGTTCATATCCTGGAAGGAGAGAGAGAAGGACTCGTTCATATCCTGGAAGGAGAGAGAGAAGGACTCGTTCATATCCTGGAAGGAGAGAGAGGACTCGTTCATATCCTGGAAGGAGAGAGAGGACTCGTTCATATCCTGGAAGGAGAGAGAGAAGGACTCGTTCATATCCTGGAAGGAGAGAGAGAGGACTCGTTCATATCCTGGAAGGAGAGAGAGAGGACTCGTTCATATCCTGGAAGGAGAGAGAATGACTCGTTCATATCCTGGAAGGAGAGAGAGAGGACTCGTTCATATCCTGGAAGGAGAGAGAGAAGGACTCGTTCATATCCTGGAAGGAGAGAGAGGACTCGTTCATATCCTGGAAGGAGAGAGAAGGACTCGTTCATATCCTGGAAGGAGAGAGAGAGGACTCGTTCATATCCTGGAAGGAGAGAGAGAAGGACTCGTTCATATCCTGGAAGGAGAGAGAGAAGGACTCGTTCATATCCTGGAAGGAGAGAGAGGACTCGTTCATATCCTGGAAGGAGAGAGAGGACTCGTTCATATCCTGGAAGGAGAGAGAGAAGGACTCGTTCATATCCTGGAAGGAGAGAGAAGGACTCGTTCATATCCTGGAAGGAGAGAGAGAAGGACTCGTTCATATCCTGGAAGGAGAGAGAGGACTCGTTCATATCCTGGAAGGAGAGAGAGAATGACTCGTTCATATCCTGGAAGGAGAGAGAGAAGGACTTGTTCATATCCTGGAAGGAGAGAGAATGACTCGTTCATATCCTGGAAGGAGAGAGATGACTCGTTCATATCCTGGAAGGAGAGAGAATGACTCGTTAATATCCTGGAAGGAGAGAGAGGACTCGTTCATATCAAAACATGTATGAAGCGCATACAATACTACCATAAGACATATGACAGTGAGATCACAGATGCAACAAACCTGTTATCACCACTGATAAGTGTGAGGCTGAGTGTACTGTAGTGTGTGCACTAGTCTGTTTACAGAAAACTAAAATAGAAAGTGTTAAAATAATGAAACTAAATAAAAACTCAAATGAACAATGCAAAACTAACTTGATTGAATTGAATGGTAAAGTCTCATTCTTTAGTTTTCCTACCATCATATCTGAAGTCATGGCTTCTTTAATCCCACCCTTTGTCTCCCTCAGAGGAGCTCTGGTCTGCCTAAACCCAGGGGACACTAACTAGTCAATTAGAATGCAGTCTGAAAAATCTGACAAACACATCTTGATCACATAGGTGTATAGACCGATTCCGTAGCGGGTCTCATGGTCGCAGCCTACGTATTTCCTGTAGGCGGACTCGACGTAGCTGCGGGGGTAAAACCCTCACCAGGCGCACCTCTTCCACTACAGTGAACGGCAGAGTGACTGATGTTAGTTTGCCTCAAACTTTACTCCTTTACCTGCTTTTTTACTAACACTAACATTACAAAGATGCCCAGAACATCGAGAAGATGAACCTGTGTAGTTTATGGCTGCTCCAACAGTAGTGGCAACATAAAAATTAAATAAAAACGGAATGTCTAATATCCACCGCGGTGGCGGAGACCAGAGCCATTGAGCAATGGTTGAGACAAAGCAGTGAAAGATACGTAACACCAGTCTTACCCAATACCAAATATTTCTGTTTTATTAACACAAGGCTGCTGTACTTTATACCTCATACTTTAAATGCTTAGTATGAGGTATAAAATACAGCAGCCTTGTGTTCATAAAACAGAAAGATTGGGTATTGGGTAAGACTGAAATTATGTAGGATTCTTCACTGCTTTGTCTCAACCATTACTCAATGGCTCTGGTCTCAGCCATCGCAGTGGATATTAGACATTCCGTTTTATTTTATTTGTTATGTTGCCACTACTGTTGGAGCAGCCATAAACTACACAGGTTCATCTCGATGTTCTGGGCATCTTTGTAATGTTAGTGTTAGTAAAAAAGCAGGTCAAGGAGTAAAGTTTGAGGCAAACTAACATCAGTCACTCTGCCGTTCACTGTAGTGGAAGAGGTGCGCCTGGTGAGGGTTTTACCCCCGCAGCTACGTCGAGTCCGCCTACAGGAAATACGTAGGCTGCGACCATGAAACCGGTACGGAATCGGTCTATATACTAATGTGGGTGAGGTTTGAACAAAAATGGTGGTAGTAACAAAAAGTGTGTTGTGCAAAAATCTGCCTCCCGGTGGCAGGCTCATGTGAACACTTTGGGATGGAGGTTCTTCCTTGGCTTCCCGGGAATGTGAATACGGACAGGAGCGAAAGCCTTATATAATAGTTCCCATGGCCTGCATCTCATTTCCAATAAGTAATTCTGCAATTCAGCGTGCTTCCTCTTTCACTTCTCTTTGAAAGTCACCCCATGTGATTTCTGACGTGACAGCTGAGGCCAGCTGTGGTCAAATGGACCTCCCTGAAATGACCCTTCATTCCTATGTTGAGTAAACCACTGGAAGGACGATTGTGCTATGTAGATGAGGTAGGATTCAATATTCCAATTACCACCAACTGCATTTGTTTACTCTGTGCCCTATATGGGTTCTCTATCCTGATTGGATAAAATTGGTAACCTGACATGAAAATACATTTTCTGTTTAATAAGGAGCTAGCGAGACAGGGAGAGGGAGCAATGAGTACCATCAGAATATAGAGCCATTTAACAACCCTATTTTAACCAAAGACTTACCCTAAATTAGTTGGTATATCACACTTTTTCAAAAATGTTAAAAAGGCAGATGTACAAGGCAGTGATGCGCTGCGTGCGAGCTTGTATATAGCTTGTATATCTGCCATTCTAAAATCCCAGTTTTAATGGGTTAATGGGCTAAACCAGTCAAATTCTCGATATTTCACAAATAAAAGCACCAGCCTGTATGAATTAAGGTGTCCACCACATTAATTCGGTCCCACTCCCTTTCTGTAAGGAGCTTAAGACTTGCAGTGAGACTTATGTATTAAGTACCTGTATTGACAATATTTGTCAATATAGGTTTTATTTTTGTCCACAATATCTCTCCCATTTCTCTTTTTTTAAAGATAAATGTATTTATTGTGTATGCAATATATTTTGATTGATTCTATTTATATGACCATTCCAAGGACTCAAATTCAAAAATAGTACACTAGCTAAGAGCGGGTCTGTTTTTCTTTTTTTCCCCTACCCAACCCCAGCGAGAGAGAGAGAGAGAGAGAGAGAGGTGTGTGCAAAATCTTTGTGTGATGGGGACTGTTTTTACATTATCAGAGAAAAGATATATAAACAAACAAAAGGCTATCTATGGATTCTATGCGATCTGTGAAAACTTTCATTCTGCAACATCATTTTATAAAGTGTCTTTTATGTCTGCTTCATGTCTTTTTTGTCTGCTTCATGTCTCTGGGACCCCCACTATACATTGGGGGTCCCAGAGACAGAAATGCCATTAAATGGGGGGTCCGTAATGCACGTCAAACTGGAGATCCTTGAAATTAAAATGGTGGAGAATCACTGCTGGAGCCGTACAAATCTTCTCTCATTGGGGTCCCTGGGTGGCATATCTTTTCAAATGGGGGTCCGCGGGGTTAATTGGTGTCAATTTGGGGGTCCTTGACGTGAAAAAGTTTGGGAACCACTGTAGTAGAGCACAAAGAGTATGAACCGAACTGATTTGTCATACTGGTATAAGATATAATTTGATGAGAATGATGAAACATGAAGGTTGTCCACAACCTTTTGACAGTATTTCTGTGTACAGCTTCACTTTTACATACTTTATTGTCCCAGCAGGATGATGACATGGGACAAGTCTGTCCACACATAAGTCTATAGGGTACTGTAATGTTGCTGTAAATATTATTAGAATGTATAATTATTTTTGTATTTGATTGGGTGTTTTTTTTTTAACTATAGTGTCACTTTCTTTTTTAGAAAAGTCTCCTGTGGACAAGTGGTGAAAACTAGCACATGTGCTAACACACTGTAAACGATGCATCTACAATTTGTGCAACTGTGCAATGAGCAATGTAATTGTTATGTCCATATCAAATAAATAAACCAACGTAAACATAGTACTTTAAAGCAGGGGTTCTCAACCTGTGGGTCGGGACCCCTTTGGGGGGGGGGGGGGGGGGTCGCCAAATTATTTGGGGGGTCCCTAAAATATTAAAAAAAAAAGAAGAAAAAAAAGTTGTTTCTTGTTTTTGCAATTTACATACCGGTTGTACACAGAGTACATGCATGAACTTTCCTTAATGATTATATCTGGTTTCAGTATTGACTTATGATATATTTTCTCTATTATAAGGTTATTTTTGTCTATGTAGAGTTAAAGGACCACTTCACCTCTTTTCAACCGACCTTCATATAATTGGTCCTCACGAACTAAAAGTTCATGATACAATGTGTCCTACTCTGTCTGTGTCTCAAGGGAGGGCTGTGGGCAGTTCAGAAACCCGTCATCATCGATGGGGAACAAGTTAATAGAAACGGCAAGCTTTCTGTTCCTGAAAAGTTGCGATGCGAAAATGGAACTATGGAAGCATTCTCACGGTAATATAAATCTAAATATATATTTGTAAAATAAATACATTTTCTGAACTGCCCACAGACAAAAATAAATGTGTTATTTTATCATGAACAATAGTGAGGACCAATTATATGAAGATAAGGTGAAGTGGTCCTTTAAAGATCAAATGAAAGTAGTGTAACCGTTGTTGCTGTTGTGTTCCCTTTAGATCATCAATGCTGAACAGAAGAAGAGAAGAAATGCGTTCTAGTAAATCAAGTTTACCAAGGGTAACTGGACTAAGCATTAGATACTTGTTTACAGCCAGGCCCTGTACATGGAGCATTTCATGGTAGTGGTTCAATGCCTTGTCCAAGGGCACTTCAACGGTGGTAATTTTAACGTGTCGGACCGCTGATTCGAACTGGCGACCTTCCAGTATCTAGACCGCTCCGCAATCCACTCGGCCACCGCTGCCACTATAACAGTGTTGTCACCAACCAGTGTCCACAGCAGAGTTACTCCACCAAAAGTACCTGACAGTTGACCCAGTTGAAGACAGCCATGATGCTACAGACAGGAAGCTGCCATTGTTTCTCCTTCTTATTTCTGTTATTCACGCTTCATCTTAGTCCCACACTGGCTTACTTCCTGAAACACTGCACTATCCATTACTCTGAAAATGTCACTGAGGGTGTTTCAGTGGACTGTTCTGGTAGTGGTCTGTATAGTATACCAGATGACATTCCTGGATACGTTAACACTAGGAAGTCGGAGCAGCCGTTCTGACCGAATTTGAGATTTCAACGTTTATTTTCTTAGCCCATGGAGTCCAGAGAAAGTTCCCCTTGCATGACTTTGTCTAAATATTCGATTGAAATCATCTGTTTTTTTTTCCATTTGAAACGTTTTGTAAATATGATTTTAGGCATATATCTCTTACTCAGTCTGACTATATCGGCCCATTCGACCGCTCTCACCCTTTATCCCCCGCACCCCCGCACCACTCGTTCACACCTCTTCAGCTGGAGACGACATTGTTGCCTACACGCACTCACTTTTATTTTTATTTTCTTCCCTCTCTTATAAATACATTATTATACACCCAATGAAAATGTACACTTCACGGATTATATAGGCCATTTGGAATTAGAACAATCGGTAGAAAATTGGCCGAGAATAGCACAATAGCACATTGTTGCCTAAATGTACGCACTTTTCTGAAAATGGTTAATCTGCAAGCTGCCCGACATTTCCTTTTCACTTGATATCGTTTCGTAGAGAGGGCCTACACAAGCCAGAATTACGTAGTTTACATGGTATTTAGATTTTTTTTAAATGAGCAAAAAATAAGCGAGTTATGTAAAGGGTGGAGGGAAAAAGGCGATTATTTGGCACAATCAATCAAATATATATTAATTACATCGCGTAGCCTATAATGTTTCCCCCTCTATATAAAAATGACAATATATAACTCTAATGTCGTATTTCGTCATGTATGTGAACTATAGGCTGCTTGTAATACGTTGGTCAACTAGTAGTTGGGCAGGCTAAATATAATAGTAGGCTATAAGCCCGTTTTCAGCTAAATGCGGAAATGTCCAGGCTAAATAACTTATCGACGGGAGTCGTGTTAATATTTATTTACTCGTCATTGTCATGTTCACTCCAAATCAGCAAGTATTATGTAATAAATAAATTAATTTCGTGGCTTTTTGTTCTCTTTTCTCCAGGCTCATTATACCCTGCATCGAGATGAGCTCTGCGACAGCCGTGCTGTTTTCAATTAAGGGGTTAACACTGACGGCCAATAAAATCCCAAAGATAAGCAGTGCAGATATTTTGCATATATCAAATCTAACGATGTTGGACCTGAGTTTCAATTTAATAACTCATGTAGATGACGGGGCTTTTGTCCCTTTGGTGCAACTTAAAGTGCTCCGTATGGACAATAACCTACTAACAACACTGACAGACAATATGTTTCAAGGACTGTCAAACCTCTCAATACTGAGCTTGGAAGAAAACTATATCCAATTTGTTGACTCTGCTGCGTTCAAGTTACTCTCCAACTTGCAGACACTAAGCATGCCATCCAATCAAACTACGGATATCATCAACATCTTACAACAACTACCACGCTTGCACATGCTGGCAATCTTTAGTGATGAGTTAGAGTCTTTTCAGTCAAAAGATCTGCCATTCAACATGACCTCTGAGCTCAGGGAGTTGATAGTTGGTGATTCACCGTCAATGAAAAAGTTTAGCATCACAACAGCTGTATTTCCACATCTCGAGACAATCGACCTGACCGGCTGTACTGGCAAAGGATTGGAGTGGGACATACCAGACAAGTATTTTCTCAGGAATATAACTAAGGTGTCTTTTAATAGTGATTTGATAACGTTTAACTCCATCAGAAAGGCTCTACAGAGCCTTGATTCACTAGCATACCTACAACTGTATGACATGGATAATTGGATCAAAAGAGGGCTCTTAAATATTGCCTGCAAAATACCCACTCTGAGGACACTCAACATAAATCTCTGCATTACTACCAACCTAACTGAAAAACTGTCACCTTGTACTCAGCTAATTAACCTGGATCTATCGGATAGTGACCTGACTGAAATGTCAAAGGGCTCAATAAAACAAATGAAACAACTCAGTCACCTGAACCTCACATCCAACACACTTTCCAAAGTGCCAGACGATGTTAAACATCTCTCCATGCTACAAATCCTAGACCTGCGTCACAATCATATTAATGATTTAAGCTGCTCAGACTTCTTAAATTTAACCAGACTCACACACCTTCATCTAGATAACAATGACATCTCTGAACTCAAACAGTGCTTATTTCAACATCTTAATGAGCTAAAGGCTCTGACTTTGAATGACAATTACATATGGACGATTGGTGACCCGTTCAAGATTGGTCTACAGAAACTAGAATTACTGGATTTAAATGAGAATGTTGTCGTAGGGCTCAGCCAGGGGGATTTTATCAATCTGAAATCACTCAAACAATTAGATATTAGCCTAATTATTTATATGGAAGCCAATACATTGTCAGAGCCACCTCACCATACACTGAACAGACTGAAGACATTTACAATACAATTTAGCACAAATCGTTGTGCATACAAATTCAATGCCATATCAGCCTTTGTCTCGACTATGAAGAATTTTGAACATTTTACAGCTGAGAATGTGGAAACCCTTTCGCTTGCGATTGCTCCAACTCTGACTTCCAGCAGTGGATGCTGAACAGCCAAACGCTGGTAGCTGGTGCTCACCGCTACACTTGTGGCTTTCCTCTGGCTAAAAAGGGAACCAGGTTACTGGACTTTGACTACCACTCCTGTTTGGTGGACGCTAGCTTCATCTGCTTCATTTCCTCCACTTGTGTGATTGTGCTAACTCTGCTCACATCCTTCACCTACCACTTCCTGCATCTTCTCTACGGCTACTACCTGTTCCTGGCCTTCCTTTACGATGCCACGCAAAGAAAGAGGGGGTCTCCTCAGCGCTACGATGCCTTCATCTCCTACAACGTTCACGATGAGCTCTGGGTATACAGAGAGATGCTTCCAGTGCTGGAGGGAGAGCAGGGCTGGAGACTGTCCCACCAGGTACAAACTAGGGCATTCACTTCTAGTCATTTTTTACTAGTTGCCTAGTTTACTAGTCGACTAGTTGTTTAACTATCTATTATGTAAAAAAAAAAAAAAAACTTTTTTTTCTTTTCATTTTTTCGGAAATAAATTTAAAAACTGTGTACATTGGTGACTATAACTATAATCTACCTGATCTTGAGGCCTACAAAATCAGGAAAAAAAAAATATTTTATTTTATTATTTTCTTATCAACTAGTCAACTAGTACCAACAAGGTTGACTAGTGGATTTACTACCAGTAAATACCAGTTACCAGTTTCTTAAAGGGACACTTCACCCTTTTTGCAAAAAAATATATGTTAATGTTGTTTAGAAGCTTTAGAACACTTTCCTGGGGGTCTTTATGTGTGTAATATGTGGTTTTAGATATTTTAGATTGTAGCAGTGAGCCCAGTGTCTCTGATGTCATGGACACTGGGCTCAATTCCTTCCTGGACTACAATTCCCATAATACTTTGGTGCACTGCTCCTCCTTGTGGATAGGGCAGGTCTGTCTTACTGAGACCACATGCAGTCCAGGAAGTAAGTGATCCCAGTGTCCATGACATCAGAGACACTGGGCTCACTGCTACAATCTAAAATATCTAAAACCACATATTACACACATAAAGACCCCCAGAAAAGTGTTCTAAAGCTTCTAAATGTCATTACCATGTTTTAGCAAAAAGGGTGAAGTGTCCCTTTAATGCCGAGTACAAACCTGTCTCTCACTTTACTGTATAAACAACATGTCTCTTTTTATCACCAAATCACAACAAGATGTGTCAAGAGACTTTACATATTGAGCAGAAACCCAGCATTGTCCCGCCACCCGGAGCTATAGCATTTTGAGACGGCTTGCCTCAAATAGTTTTGAATCTCATTTGCGATAATGTTGTTACAGAGGGAACATTTCAATTTTGCTTCTGGGGGGTTCCTGGAATAACATATTTTCATTTGGGGGCGGAGGCATGTTACATAAAATTGACATATACTTGACATGAAATATTGAGCACCACTGAAACATAAGGTTTTTCAGAAAACTGTCAGGATTTAGAAGACATTATTTTTACATTTTGACATCAGGCCTAAATGGGCTAGTCTGCCTTTCCTTTACATAATATGATCCTGCGGCAGAGCATATATCGCCTCACTTCTTCTGTCATACAGAGTCCAAATAAAAATGAATTGACCGCTAACTGGACTTAAAACAATCCTATAGTATGAATTATTCGCGCCATAAAAGAAATAATTCGTCCTGGAAGCAAGATGTTACCACGTTTCCTGCCCAGATATTCAAACATATTTATTCTGGGACTGGGATGTGGCCGGAGATTATAGTGACCCTTTGTTACTCAGAATCACAATTCTTACAAGGTACGAGATTCTCTTTTTGTGGTCCACAAAACATTTGATAAAAGTGTTAAGTGCTTTATCAAGGTGTCGTCCACTGTAAGTTTTTGTATTCACTTGTGCTTTCGTTTGAAATGTACCCACTACCCAGTCTGCATACTGTGAAATACTAATTTCAATCAATCAATCAAACCGCGGAGGAAGATTGCAGGACATGAATTTCACTCAAACTTCACAAAACCAAATATATGCCAACAAATATATGCCCGTATACTCCTATCAAGTGTCTACTTTCACTGCACAGACTTCCGTTATATCCCCCCCCCCCATATTATAATAGATTTGGCAAATGATGAAATAAAATCAGTGCAAGTTTGACAGGGGCATATTTTAATACTGGACCGTTATCTGAGCCGGTTTTATTGGCCACTGGGTACCTTTTGATCGACACTGTGTTTGATCAAGACAGGCCTGCCCTGCACCACCTTGATGATTTGAGAATAGCCGATCTACAAGCCGATTACAATGCACGATGCAACGCATTGCGAGCTTGTAGATTGGCTAATTTCAAAGGATATTTATATACTATTTGATGAATTGAAATGGGACATCCTGCATAATGAGTACTTTTACTTTTGGTACTTTAAGCACATTTTGATACACTTTTGTACTTTCACTCAAGTACATTTTGAATTGCGGGCTTTTACTTGTAACAGTCCGAGTACTTGATTGATTGATTGATGTATTAGCAGTTTGCAGAATTACAGTACATTTCAAGTACAACTCAATACAACATGTGTTAACTGTGAGTGGACGACACCATAAAGCATTACACTTGTTTACAATAGGGCCCACCATTTTCAATTCATCAAAACAATTAGAGACGTACGAATATACACAACTATATAGTCAAAACAGGAACTCATCATGGAGGTAAAAAGGTAAAAGAAACACATACAGTGAGGGGGAAAAGGGGGTGGGTGGGGGATTCAGATTTCTACATTGCGGTATATTGATACTTTCACTTAAGTAAACTAATTGAGTACTTTCCTCCCCCCCCCCACTGGACACACACTGGTCTGATTAACCCATTCTGACCTGAGATCAGATTAAAAAAATGTCAGTCGTTCTTCGATTTTTCAAAAAATAGCAGACCTACAAGCCTATAGCGCGCCACTCGGTGGCGCGCTATGAGCTTGTAGATCTGCTATTTTTCAATAGCTAAAGCATAACATGATGCTAACACCAAAATGGGTTCCCGTTCAGAATGGGTTAAATCCATTTAGTGGAGTTTATTATAATTCGGTCTTGTCAGAAGAAGTGAGGGATTGTTCTCGTAACTTTACTGCACACATTCATGCGAAACAGACTATAAAATGACAGCAGATTTGATTTAATAATGGTGGTTGCATTAGTTTCATTCTTACAAACTTTCCGACTAATTAGGTGAAATATTGAATTCATCAACAGAGCATAGAATATTAACACATGGTCATCAACAAATACAACTATATTTACAAAGGACTCTCTATATGTTGGGTGAAAGATAGAGAAGCACTTTAGAAGTTTAAATCTGTGTTCAACAAATGTTTGACCCAAAATCAGATGACATATTTTTGTTGTTGTAAAGTGGGTGTCTGTGTGACGATACAACGGTTTTCATGTTGGATCACATATTATAATAGATTTGGCAAATGATGAAATCATAAAATCAGTGCAAGTTTGACAGGGGCATATTTTAATACTGGACCGTTATCTGAGCCGGTTTTATTGGCCACTGGGTACCTTTTGATCGACACTGTGTTTGATCAAGACAGGCCTGCCCTGCACCACCTTGATGATTTGAGAATAGCCGATCTACAAGCCGATTACAATGCACGATGCAACGCATTGCGAGCTTGTAGATTGGCTAATTTCAAAGGATATTTATATACTATTTGATGAATTGAAATGGGACATCCTGCATAATGAGTACTTTTACTTTTGGTACTTTAAGCACATTTTGATACACTTTTGTACTTTCACTCAAGTACAATTTGAATTGCGGGCTTTTACTTGTAACAGTCTGAGTACTTGATTGATTGATTGATGTATTAGCAGTTTGCAGAATTACAGTACATTTCAAGTACAACTCAATACAACATGTGTTAACTGTGAGTGGACGACACCATAAAGCATTACACTTGTTTACAATAGGGCCCACCATTTTCAATTCATCAAAACAATTAGAGACGTACGAATATACACAACTATATAGTAAAAACAGGAACTCATCATGGAGGTAAAAAGGGAAAAGAAACACATAGTGAGGGGAAAAAGGGGGTGGGTGGGGGATTCAGATTTCTACATTGCGGTATATTGATACTTTCACTTAAGTAAACTAATTGAGTACTTTCCTCCCCCACCACTGCCAGCTACAGTACCAGTCTGGAGGGAACCATGTTGGCTTAAAGCTAAGAGGTGTTGAAGATAAACTGTGGCACTGTGGTAATTAATTATGGCTTTATTATTAAAGCTGCACATGTCCTCTCCTCTCCTGTGTGCTTAGCTACCGTCTGTTTGACGAGCAGAAGGACATATTGATCCTGGTGTTCCTGGAGGACATCCCGGCCCACCAGTTGTCTCCCTACTACCACATGAAGAAGCTGGTGAAGAGCCACACCTACCTGAGCTGGCCGCAGGCTGGACAGCACCCCGGGCTGTTCTGGCAGAACCTACGCAGAGCCATGGATGCAGACGCCGATCTGTGCTCGAGTATCTAATCCATTTATTAAAGGACCACTTCACCACTTTTCAACCTACAGTATCATCATATAATAGGTCCTCACTAATAATCATGAAAAAATGGAGCAATCCTTTTCTACTCGGTCTGTGTCTCATAGGAGGGGTGTGGGCAGTTCAGAAACAGTCTTCCAGTGACATCATCGATGGGGAATACAAGCTAATAAAAACTGCAGGCTTTCTAGTCCTGAAAAGTTGCAATGCAAAAATGGAAGCCATCGTTCTCACGATAATGAAAATCTAAATATTTTTGTAAAACAATCTTGTTTAAAAAGAAATCTGCCTAATGATGATGTCACTGGAAGACAGTTTCTAAACTGCCCACAGCCGTCCGATGAGACACAGACTGAGTAGAGAAAAATCATGCCAACTTTTCATGATTATTAGTGAGGACCTATTATATGAAGATAGGTTGAAAAGTGGTGAAGTGGTCCTTTAACCCATTTTGAGCTGGGAACGATTCTACAAAATGTCTTCTAAATCAGTTTTCTGGAGAGAAAAAAACATGTTTCTATGTGTCATTCGTTCTCAAACATTTTCATGTCAAGCCGACCGACCCCCACCAGAAAATATGTTGTTCCAGGGACCTTGCCAGAAGCAAAGATTTGAGTTAAAAACGTTCGCTCTGAAAGGATATATTCAAACATTTGGGCCACATTTTCACGATTTAAAAAAGATAGCAGACCTACAACCTAGGGCACTCGTAGGTTTAAAGGAACATTCAGTGATTTGAGTGATTTAGAAACGCACCTACGGACGGCAGCAATTAGAAACTGGCCCCCCGTAAAATCTGAATCCCCAGGCACCCACCCCTTTTTCCCCTCACTGTATATGTTTATTTTCCCTTTTTACCTACTATATGATGATTTCTTGTTTTGACTATATACAGTCAGGTCCGGAAATATTTGGACAGTGACACAATTTTCATAATTTTGGCCCTGTACGGTACCACAATGGATTTGAAATGAAACACTCGAGATGCAATTGAAGTGCAGAATTCCAGCTTTAATTTGAGGGTATTTACAACAAAATTGAAAGAAGGGTTTAGGAATTGCAACAATTTTCAAACATAATCCCCTCATTTTAAAGGACCTTAAGTAATTGGACAAATGAATATAATCATAAACAAAATGTTCATTCTTAATACTTTGTTGAAAAGCCTTTGCAGGCGATGACTGCCTGAAGTCTAGAACCCATGGACATCACCAAACGCTGGGTTTCCTCCTTTTTGATGCTTTCCCAGGCCTTGACTGCAGCTGTCTTCAGTTGTTGTTTGTTTGCAGGTCTTTCTGCCTTAAGTTTTCTCTTAAGCAAGTGGAATGCATTCTCGATCGGATTCAGATCAGGTGATTGACTCGGCCATTGTAGAATTTTCCATTTCTTTGCCTTGTAAAACTGCTGGGAAGCTTTCGCAGTATGTTTTGGGTCATTGTCCATCTGTATGGTGAAGCGCCGTCCAATCAACTTTGCTGAATTTGGCTGAATCTGAGCAGACAGAATGTTCCTATAGACTTCAGAATTCATGAGGCTGCTTCCGTCTGCTGTCACATCATCAATAAACACTAGTGGCCCAGTGCCATTGGAAGCCATGCATGCCCATGCCATCACATTGCCTCCACCATGTTTTACAGATGATGTGGTGTGCTTCGGATCATGAGCCGTTCCAAGCCTTCTCCACACTTTTCTCTTCCCATCATTCTGGTACAGGTTGATCTTAGTTTCATCTGTCCAAAGAATGCTGTTCCAGAATGATGGGAAGAGAAAAGTGTGGAGAAGGCTTGGAACGGCTCATGATCCGAAGCACACCACATCATCTGTAAAACATGGTGGAGGCAATGTGATGGCATGGGCATGCATGGCTTCCAATGGCACTGGGCCACTAGTGTTTATTGATGATGTGACAGCAGACGGAAGCAGCCTCATGAATTCTGAAGTCTATAGGAACATTCTGTCTGCTCAGATTCAGCCAAATTCAGCAAAGTTGATTGGACGGCGCTTCACCATACAGATGGACAATGACCCAAAACATACTGCGAAAGCTTCCCAGCAGTTTTACAAGGCAAAGAAATGGAAAATTCTACAATGGCCGAGTCAATCACCTGATCTGAATCCGATCGAGAATGCATTCCACTTGCTTAAGAGAAAACTTAAGGCAGAAAGACCTGCAAACAAACAACAACTGAAGACAGCTGCAGTCAAGGCCTGGGAAAGCATCAAAAAGGAGGAAACCCAGCGTTTGGTGATGTCCATGGGTTCTAGACTTCAGGCAGTCGTCGCCTGCAAAGGCTTTTCAACAAAGTATTAAGAATGAACATTTTGTTTATGATTATATTCATTTGTCCGATTACTTAAGGTCCTTTAAAATGAGGGGATTATGTTTGAAAATTGTTGCAATTCCTAAACCCTTCTTTCAATTTTGTTGTAAATACCCTCAAATTAAAGCTGGAATTCTGCACTTCAATTGCATCTCGAGTGTTTCATTTCAAATCCATTGTGGTACCGTACAGGGCCAAAATTATGAAAATTGTGTCACTGTCCAAATATTTCCGGACCTGACTGTAGTTGTGTATATATTGGTATGTTTTGATGAATTGAAAATGGTGGGCCCTATTGTAAACACGTGTAATGCTTCATGGTGTCGTCCACTCACAGTTAACGGTTGTTGTATTGACTTGTACTTAATTGAAATGTACTGTAATTCTGCAAACTGTTAATGAATCAATCAACCAATAATAAAAAAAAATGTATCTCGCATGTGGGAAGCTGCACATCTCATTACTGTTGGCCTCTAGACATTGGCTAATTGAATGGAATGCCACTGCCTCTATTTCTTTTTATAATTTATATTTTTTGTCCCACGATTTTGTAACCCATTTTTCACCCCTGTGTCAATCATCCTGTGATGTGATCCTGGGCTCTACACACCCTCCGCCAACCTAGGGAGAGCAACGGACTTAACTCATGCTTCCTTCATGCTTGAGTGTCCAAGTTGCTCCTTTACACCTGACAGGGGGGAGTTTCCCTGGTTGGACGTAGCGCGTGGAAGGAGCACGTTATTCCAACCAGTTCCTTTCCCCTCCATCAGGCGTCCCGGCTGGCCAGGGGGAGGCAGTTTAGAGACCAGGATTACTGCATGTTTTTGTGAGGGTACCTACCCTAGGGGACACGGGGAGAACATGCAAACTCCACACAGAAAGGCCCTTTCGCCAACCCCGCCTTCGGGTATGGGCACTGATGACGCGGAGGAGGAAACACGCCGCCAGCACCCACACGAGCGGGAATCGAACCCAGGACCTTCTAGCTGTGAGGCGACAGCACTACCAACTGTGCCACCGTGCCCCCTGCCTCTCACCCGTTTATAAATAACCTGTAGCCTGTGTTTCTTTATGACCCGACGAAGACTTTCGCTCCATGCTTTGCATGAAAAGGTGAAAATAGTCTGAACTGCTCCAGTACCTTTTGGAGGCCAGAGATGAACTGCTGCAGTACCTTTTGGAGGCCAGAGATGAACTGCTCCAGTACCTTTTGGAGGCCAGAGATGAACTGCTGCAGTACCTTTTGGAGGCCAGAGATGAACTGCTCCAGTACCTTTTGGAGGCCAGAGATGAACTGCTGCAGTACCTTTTGGAGGCCAGAGATGAACTGCTCCAGTACCTTTTCGAGGCCAGAGAGGCGCCGTGACGTCACAGTATAATACTCACAATCCACAGGCCGTCCACCGCGACTTTAGAGTGGAACAGAGCGATGCAGTCCTCCCACCACTGGGTGGCGTCTGGGTTGGTGAAGTCAGGGAAGGCCGTTGGGCCGGGCCACACCTGGACGTATACAACATGGAACTCAACATTTGAAATCCTTTTTTTTTAATTTTATCTCACATCTATGGCTAAATACAGGCACACACAGGAGGAGTACAACCCCTTGTACTCTTTGGTGTCCACATAGGCCTCACTCACACCTAAGACACAAACAAGACACACTTGTGTCCTGTGTCTTCTGTGTGTCATGGCCGCCTCAATGCATTTCCAACGGGAGTGACATGGTTTGAATAACCTTGTTGCATGGGGTGGGGGGGGGGGGGGGGGCAGAAGACAGCCATGCAACAAGGGTTGTGTCATGAAACCATGTGACCCCCATTGGAAATGCGAATATGGTTTCATCTGCGGGTTTGAGTAAATGGTGCGCTGTGACTGGCCAGTCGCTGTGATTGACAGCCTACAACTAAACCTAACCCTATAACCTTAACCTCAGTAAAAACTATACCTAAACCTAACCCTAACCTTATCCTCAGTAAAACTATACCTAAACCTAACCTAACCTTAACCTCAGTAAAACTATACCTAACCCTAACCCTATAACCTTAACCTCAGTAAAACTATACCTAAACCTAACCTCAGTAATACTAACGCAGTGGCTGGGGGGGGGGGGGGGGGGGGGGGGGGGGCGTTTCCAAGAACCCGAATCCGCAGATGAAACCCTTTTAGCATTGGAAATGACACACAGAAGACACAGGACACAAGTGTGTCTTAGGTGTGAGTGAGGCCAACAGCAACAACATCAAAACAAGAGCTATAGTACGGTTTCAACCACGTAAACAAGACGGGGTCTAATAGGGTGTGGCTTCCATGTGGATCTGGACGTCATGTGACCGTTCTATGACATCATATATACCCATTGAGGTCAGTCATGTATGACCTATATCTGTGATGTATGACCCCATATTTGGGCACGGTTTCAGCCCGATCCAACCGATGATTATTTCCAAAACACACACGAACAAAATAATTGCGGAGAAACAAACCTCTGTGGATTATGATTTGTTGCTTATTAGCAGAAGAAATAATGACAATGAGAGAAAGTAGCAAGATATTATGGCAGAGACGGAGAGGGGGAAGACAGAGAGGTGGGAGACCCCTGTTGCTGAACACTTTTCAAAATGTAAAGGATAGATGGGCACTGGACATATGGTGTAAACCAAAGCTCCTCACATACTGTGAGATAAAACGTGTCTATGACACGGAAAACTATGTACTGTATAATCTGTCAAAAAATAAACGATCCTTATGTGCCTAAATTAGAGCTGGCATACTTGGTCTGCATATTGAGACAGGTAGATATGTAGGCACGGTTGGGTTGAGGAGGATAGATTATGTAGTCTGTGTGATCTAAAGGAAATTGAAATTGAAAATGAAATGCATTTTGCTTTTTTATTGTCCATTCTACAACTCAATTAGGGAGAGACTTTTTAATAAGATCATGAATTTATATGGTTGGAGGACTTCGAGAGACTGAAGCGCCTGTTTCAAAAGTACACCTTTTCATTTGCCTCATTCCTTGAAAAGGTCTGGTCAATGAGGAGGAGGGCCATTTACATGTAAAATGGCCACGTTTATTTGTTTTCATTTTTGTTCAAATACTGTATGTATTCATAGTATTCAATAATGCATGTTGGAATTTGAACAGGAAGGACTGTTTCAACGTACTTTGTTAAATGTGTCATGTAATCCCATATGGGATGGGCCAAAGTGGCATGACACGAAAATACATATTTCATTAATTCATACACCACTTACTCAATCCTACAGATTGATCAAATTAAGTTCTATTCATTACAACTTGTCCCAGATTGTAGCTTTTTAACATGAATGCACATGATGTATGCACACTAGGTTTGGGATCTGGACATGGGGGAATCGGGAGGAACTGGATCCAACATGGAGGAACGGAATGGGTTCCATCACATTTGGAACCGTTTCTGGAATAATTGAAAAATAGCAGATCTACAAGCTCATAGCGTGAGTGGCGCACTACGAGCTTGTAGATCTGCTATTGAAGAATCGTGAAAATGTGGCGCAAATACTTGAATATAGCCTAAATTATTTCAGAGCTAACGCTTTGAACTCAAATCTTTGATTCTGGGGGGGGGGGGGGGTCCCTGGAACTACATATTTTCAGATGCGTTTGAGAACGACTGACATAGAAACATAGGCTTTTGTGAAAACTGTCAGGATGTAGAACACATTTGTAGAATCGTCCTCAGGTCTAAAATGGGTTAAAGACACTGTCAGAGGTGGTTATGTGAACTTCACATCTGCTATACCGGCGGTGGTGGTTGTCAAACTTTTTCATTTAAAGGACCTATAATATAAAATTCAACTTTTTCAATTTCTTTTGTGTTTTTGGGGCTCCCATGTGTGTTTTCTATCCCCACAAATAACCAATTTTGAACAATCAGGCCTTCATGTCATATGGGTGTTTTATTGGAAATTGCTCTCAGAAACAGCTCGACTGATTTTGGCCTCATCGTGATGTCATCAATGTCATCCTACTTTGTATAATTCCTCCTTTTCTTCAGTCTTCAGTTGCAAATTTGCATTTCCACTTTGTTTACAATGTCCACCATTGTTGATTTTCCAAGCTGGCATGGAATGGAAACAAGCCTGGTTTTATCTAGCATCAGTATTATAATGACTCAAATATTAAATAATCTGCATATCAGCACCCCCGCAACCTCAGGACATTGTGGTACTGCATCTAAAACTGCTTTCAAAGTCCAGAATGAATTGACAAGGACTGGTTATATCAGAGTAGTGATTGAGGCTCAAACCATTAGAAATAACTTTGAGGGACATAGACAATATGATTATTAAATATTAAAAGCAGTTTTAAAATGCATGTTATTTGCGCTTTAATGAACCACCATAAGAACCATCTGAGAGTGTGGAAGAAATGGGACCAAATGGACCCGTTTGGTTCCATTTGTACACTCAGAGTTACAGAGTAGATGTAAGAGTCCATTTGGAGCTCCCCATAGGAATCGGTAAGGAACTCGAATAGGCGTGAGCGCACGCACGCACGTACTCACAGTACACACACACCTTGCCAATGAGCGTGTCCCCCGTGAGGTTCTTGATGAAGACGTCTCTCTTCAGACCATCATCAAAGGGAGGGAAGGTATACCTGGAGGGCTGCTGCTGCTGATCCCAGGGTCCTGGAACACACCGTGTTCATCAAACTAATACCTTTATTCAATGCATTATGAAAAGGTTTTCATAGACATACACAGCTATTTATTTATATACATACCTGTGTGTGTGTGTGTGTGTGTGTGTGTGTGTGTGTGTGTGTGTGTGTGTGTGTGTGTGTGTGTGTGTGTGTGTGTGTGTGTGTTTTAGAAGCTTGTAGAGCGGCTATTTTTGCTATTTTGTTTGTGTGATAGATATTGTTGCACGACAAAGTGGTTGTTCATACTATAATATGCTAATTCATTAATTAGTACATTAGTATATATACTAATTGATTTTGTTTTGGTCAAACTTTACATTGAGTCACTGATGTTTAAAGAAAACCATTATACATTTTGTTTTGTGTTTCTCTATTCGTTGATTAATTGAAAAAGTATCTGTAAGAAAACAAGTGTGTGACGTTTGATTCAAGGTGCAAGGCTGCCATCTCCTGGACAAATATGGTTACTGACTGAGTTTCAGTCAGCTTTCCTCTTGTTCCAGCAGAACTAACTGCACTAATCATCGATAATGAGGTTTTTATTGGATTTTATTGCTTTTATTACAGCTTCTGCTTTCTTTCTATTTTGAACAGATTTTATGCTTCTTTTGTAGCCCCTTGTTTTAATAAAGTTATTCACGTTGTTTTGTAAAGCATCGTTGAGTGCCTAGAAAAGCGCTCTACAAGTTTGATCTATTATCATTGTTGCTGTTGTTGCTATTGTTATAATAATAATTATTATTATTATTTATTAAAATTAAAGGAGTTTATTATGTTCTTTGTTGTCCCTTTTGAAGACGTCTTAGTGGGATTAGAACGTACTTTAACCCATTTTAGGCGGGAACCCCTTTTGGTGTTAGCATTATGTCATGCTTTAGCTATTGAAAAATAGTAGATCTACAAGCTCATAGCACGCCACCGAGTGGCGCGCTACGAGCTTGTAGGTCTGCTATTTTTTAAAAATCAAAGAACGACTGACATAGAAACATAGCTTTTTCAGCAAACTGTCAGGATTTAGAAGACATTTTTTAGAATCTGATCTCAGGTCAGAATGAAAACTGTCAGGATGTAGAAGACATTTTTAGAATCTGATCTCAGGTCAGAATGGGTTATTATGTTACAGACGGTTAGGGTTATGATGATAGCCTGAGCTAACGTGTTCTAGATCGGGCGGGTCGCGGCACGCCCTGATTGGATCTCACTGATCTGTCTAGTGCCCCCCCCCCCTCTCCAAATGCTAAATAATGAATAAATAAATAAACCCCTATTTTAATATAGAATATACAGTACATACTTTGACAAACCTTTTTTGACAAGATAGAAATAATTAAGGAACTTGATATTACTTTATATTAAACTATTGACTTATTCTGTGTTTTTTATATGTGGTTTAGTTTATCGTTTGGAAATTGTCCTACAATAACAGCAACAACTGTATTTGTGTAAACCTGGACATCTTTAAGTCATTGTTCAGTTTGTGTTGCTCTGAGGGAATGAGGAGCACTCAGGTGTGTGGAATTAGTTCCAATAGGGTTGTCATGACTGCACTTTGTTTCAATGTTTATTCAAATGCTAAATAATGAACAAAGTAACCCCACATTCTTCCCACCGGTTAAAATGTAAACAGGGTTAATGATGATGACTGATGCTTCATTCACTATAGACAATGCATTCAAATGCAGAGATTAAACGTGTTAATGGTCACTGGTTGTCTGTCATTGGGCACCTGTTAATGATCACATGATATGGATGAACTGAGACCATTTTACACCTCTTTGACTCTGATGAGTTTCAGCAGAGCTACAGAAATGGGTCTATCACACAGAACTCAATATTACCCTTTGTGAAACATTAAAGGTGTTGTAAGGGATATGTGTTGTTAAAATAGCTCTAGTAATCATATAGATCATAATCATATTGTTTGTTTCCGTAACAGAGGTCTTCCCATGTCTCCAGGCATAGAACTCATATAGGATACATACAGAATATAAGTGAAACTGTAAGTGAAACTGGAAGACATTGAACTAAAACACAAGCTGATAAATCTTTGCAGGGTTCTCTCCTTTTAGGATGGAATTTGTAACCCACAAGTACATTTATTTCTGTTTACCAAACAGTTGTGTTGAGTAACAAACAATAATTGCATTCTATATTTTTATGAAGCACAAACAAACGATTGATTCAACATTTTATTCAGTTTGTAGAATGGGTACAGTTCAACAAAAGTACAGGTCAATACAAAAAACCTGAAAAATAAACAATTCATCCGAACATTTAATGACATGATAAAAATCGTCTAAATTTAAACTACAACTAATCTGGGGAATCTGTAAAATGTCAGAAGACAGTAGCCTACATTTGGTCTAACTGGCTACACCTATACTGTTCTTTCCTAGTCATTTATCTGGAAACTATTGACTCAGTGAATGAGGAGTAGTACTACAAATAACATTCTGTTCAAATTGTATGTTACGTTTACTTGAAATTCATCTATACATGGAAACATTTGTTTAATCGCCATCCAAATTAATCTAGTATCAGCATAAATGTAATGCGTTTAAACAGTTTAGCCTTAAACAATTGTTAAAACATACGGAGGATGTGAATTCATATGTGTGCGGTCAGGACATTTTCAGTGGCTCAAATTAGTAAAATTCGAACACTAGAGTCAATAGTTTAAATCCATGTGTACAACCTTGTGAAAGTCTAAATTATTTTAATTACTAAAAAGCTTTTCTACACACATCACAATTATTTGGGTTTCTCTCCAGTGTGAACTCGCTGGTGGGTTTTAAGGTTGTCTATTCTAGAGAAATGTTTTCCACAGTGATCACATCCATAGGGTTTCTCTCCAGTGTGAATTCTCTGGTGTGTTTTAAGGTGTGCCATTATAGAGAAGTGTTGTCCACACTGATCACATCCATAGGGTTTCTCTCCAGTGTGAATTCTCTCGTGTCTTTTAAGGTTTGCCATTATAGAGTAGTGTTGTCCACACTGATCACATCCATAGGGTTTCTCTCCAGTGTGAATTTTCTGGTGGCTTTTAAGGTTGGACATTTGAGAGAACTGTTTCCCACACTGATCACATCCATAGGGTTTCTCTCCAGTGTGAATTTTCTGGTGGCTTTTAAGGTTTGCCATTATAGAGAAGTGTTGTCCACACTGAACACATCCATATGGTTTCTCTCCAGTGTGTATTCTCTCGTGTCTTTTCAGGGTGGACTTGTCAGAGAATTGTTGTCCACACTGAACACATCCATATGGTTTCTCTCCAGTGTGAATTATTTGGTGTGTTTTAAGGCTGTCCATTCTAGAGAAGTGTTGTCCACACTGAACACATCCATATGGTTTATCTCCAGTGTGAATTCTCTGGTGTATTTTAAGGTTTGACATTATAGAGAAGTGTTTCCCACACTGATCACATCCATAGGGTTTCTCTCCAGTATGAATTCTCTGGTGTGTTTTAAGGTGTGCCATTAGAGAGAAGTGTTGTCCACACTGATCACATCCATATGGTTTCTCTCCAGTATGTACTCTCTGGTGGATTTTCAGTTTGGACTTGTCAGAGAAGTGTTGTCCACACTGATCACATCCATAGGGTTTCTCTCCAGTATGAATTATCTGGTGTCTGGTAAGTGTGGACATTGTAGAGAAGCGTTTACCACACTGATCACAGCAGTGGTGTTTTTGCTTAGCCAAGCTTCTTTGTTCATTCACCTCTGGTAGAACAGGAAAACCAGACTGATGATGCAACACTGCATTTGAAACAAATGTGTTTTAGACAAGAGGACACTATTACTGGAATTAATATAGCAAAAAACCTGATGCCTTATTTTTAGACGAATATTAAAACAAAACAAATAAACATGACTAGAAACACAGTAAGTAACTTACAGATGTGTTGATCATTGGGTCCTCCCTGTTGAGCAGAATTGTTTGTGCTGTGGTCGAGAGAGTTCATCTTCAGCTGAAGTCTGGAGTCCACAGTCAGATGTGATCAGAAATTATTGATATCCTGGAGGAGTTGTGGAGAACTGACAACTACACACTGTTCTTATACTAGAGAGCCTGAGGTGGAACCACTAACTGATTGGCCAAAGAGGAGAACAATAGAATAATCAGCCACCAATTACAACGTAACAAACAGCTGCATGTGCTCCACCCCTCACTGACTCTATGCAACATTCTAGAATTAAACTGGTATTACTGCGATATTGCTTTGTAAGCTTCATATTTAATTAATCAAAACTATTTCCAGGTAGACCTGTTGCTATTGCAGCATAGCAACAGGTTTTAAAAGGGCTGGGCTACATTCATTCAGGGGATCCCCTAGCTTGCTGTAAGGTTGGTGTATCTGAGGACAAGAGTTGGTCACATGAACCTGTGCTTTCTATTGTTAAAGAGGATAAAATGTGGCGTAGTTTAGTAGTATAGTAGGCATTGAGTTAGTTTTGATTAATTAAATATGAAGCTAATATACTATTTCCAGGTAGACCTGTTGCTATTGCAGCATCAGCCAGGTGCTCCTTGTTTCAAATTAAGGATGGGGTTTATTGGCAGACAGGTTTTAAAAGGGCTGGGATACATTCATTCAGGGGATCCCCTAGCTTGCTGTAAGGTTGGTGTGTCTGAGGACAAGAGTTTGAAGGCATGGCTTTCCTAAATGTATCAGTTTACTGGCTGCCTGGTGAATTAGTAAGTATAAATGTATCAGTATACTGGCTGCTTGGTGAATTAGTAAGTATAAATGTATCAGCATACTGGCTGCCTGGTGAATTAGTAAGTATAAATGTATCAGCATACTGGCTGCCTGGTGAATTAGTAAGTATAAATGTATCAGTATACTGGCTGCCTGGTGAATTAGTAAGTATAAATGTATCGGTATACTGGCTGCCTGGTGAATTAGTAAGTATAAATGTATCAGCATACTGGCTGCCTGGTGAATTAGTAAGTATAAATGTATCGGCATACTGGCTGCCTGGTGAATTAGTAAGTATAAATGTATCAGTATACTGGCTGCTTGGTGAATTAGTAAGTATAAATGTATCAGCATACTGGCTGCCTGGTGAATTAGTAAGTATAAATGTATCAGCATACTGGCTGCCTGGTGAATTAGTAAGTATAAATGTATCAGTATACTGGCTGCCTGGTGAATTAGTAAGTATAAATGTATCGGTATAGTGGCTGCCTGGTGAATTAGTAAGTATAAATGTATCAGCATACTGGCTGCCTGGTGAATTAGTAAGTATAAATGTATCAGTATACTGGCTGCTTGGTGAATTAGTAAGTATAAATGTATCGGTATACTGGCTGTCTGGTGAATTAGTAAGTATAAATGTATCAGCATACTGGCTTCCTGGTGAATTAGTAAGTATAAATGTATCAGTATACTGGCTGCCTGGTGAATTAGTAAGTATAAATGTATCAGTATACTGGCTGCCTGGTGAATTAGTAAGTATAAATGTATCAGTTTACTGGCTGCCTGGTAAATTAGTAAGTATAAATGTATCGGTATATACTGGCTGCCTGGTGAATTAGTAAGTATAAATGTATCAGCATACTGGCTGCCTGGTGAATTAAGAATAAATGTATCAGCATACTGGCTGCCTTGTGAATTAGTAAGTATAAATGTATCAGCATACTGGCTGCCTGGTGAATTAGTAAGTATAAATGTATCAGCATACTGGCTGCCTGGTGAATTAGTAAGTATAAATGTATCAGCATACTGGCTGCCTGGTGAATTAGTAAGAATAAATGTATCAGCATACTGGCTGCCTGGTGAATTAATCAGTATAAATGTATCAGTATACTGGCTGCCTGGTGAATTAGTAAGAATAAATGTATCAGCATACTGGCTGCCTGGTGAATTAGTAAGTATAAATGTATCAGCATACTGGCTGCCTGGTGAATTAGTCAGTATAAATGTATCAGCATACTGGCTGCCTGGTGAATTAGTAAGTATAAATGTATCAGTATACTGGCTGCCTGGTGAATTAGTAAGTATAAATGTATCAGCATATACTGGCTGCCTGGTGAATTAGTCAGTATAAATGTATCAGTATACTGGCTGCCTGGTGAATTAGTAAGTATAAATGTATCAGCATACTGGCTGCCTGGTGAATTAGTAAGTATAAATGTATCATCATACTGGCTGCCTTGTGAATTAGTCAGTATAAATGTATCAGTATACTGGCTGCCTGGTGAATTAGTAAGTATAAATGTATCAGCATACTGGCTGCCTGGTGAATTAGTAAGTATAAATGTATCATCATACTGGCTGCCTTGTGAATTAGTCAGTATAAATGTATCAGTATACTCAAAATGTCTTATTTACATGCTCAACCGTGGTCACACAAACCTGTGCTTTCTATTGTTAAAGAGGAAAAATGTGGCGTAGTATAGTAGGCATTATTAATTTTATTATTATTACTACGTAGTATAGTAGGCATTAGTATATTGTATTATTATTCCCTCAAAAGCCCCCCCTGCTACACATTGATGTCTGGACATAAGTACATCCTATAGACTATGTGAATGTGAGTAAAGTCAAAGCAGGAGTGAGCATGAATCTAAAAGAACCGACACTGTCAGAGTCAAAGCATAGAATATAGAAAACATGATTATCATAGTTCCAACAAGGTAATCATGCTTTGCACAAATCAGACCAACAGATATAAAATCACAACTGAATATTATTATTATTTATTTATTTTCCAAATGCTAAACAATGAACAAACCCACATTCTTCCCCCAGGTTTAAAGTAAACAGGCTAAATGATGAGTCACACAGACAATGCATTCAAATGCAGAGATTAAACGTGTTAATGGTCACTGGTTGTCTGTCATTGGACAGATCATCTGTTAATGATCACATTATGGATGCACTGAGACCATTTTACACCTCTTTGACTCTGAGTTTCAACAGAAATAGGTCTATCACACAGAACTTATTATTATTATCCTTTGTGAAATGTTAAAGGGGCTGTAACTTGTAACATGGTTTATGTTTTGTTAAAATAGCTCTAGTATATTGTTTGTTCAGTAACAGATCTTCCCACGTCTCCATACCCATTTCAGTAACATAAGTGTTATCCTTTCATAATGTGAAATGTGTCAATAATATAACTGACCAGTACTATGAAGAGAAGAAGGCCCATGGGCTCTACAATTTAAGAATTTATGACAATATTTCGTCCACAGGTTTTAATTTAAGAAATTGCTCACATGTGCTTACCACATATATCACTATAAAATACATTAGGCCTATTTCCAAAAACATATGCTAATTTATCTCTCTCAGTTGAAATGGTAACCAGACATCTTGTCTTTTACCCAGGTCTCAAAACGAGTTCAGAGTCAAACACAACAGCCATCGTTGTTGTGTTGTGTTTGGGGGTTTAAATAACTTACCAACGACAAAGCAGCATGCTTTAGTTACTAGTTATACTTAAGTGTATATTTTAGATTTTTTTTTACAAAACACATTAACCACTACAAGCTTTTCTTTTTCATCAATGTCACTGTTTGTCTCACTGCAAAGTTACATCTTGCACAATAGTCTTTGACTGTGACAAGTTTATATTGGGGTTATCTCAACTAGTGGCTCAGAGTTTGCCAAGAACCGTGTGGATGATACTGAGAATAAGTTTAAACAATTTAAAACAAATATTATGTGGGTCTTTCACAATCCTTGCTGACAGAGACCCAGGGAAACTTAATGTGCAAATAATTTGTGTACATTTTACTGTATTATGTACTAAGAAAGCTAACATATAAACATTGTAGAAAGGTAATATATAGGCTAGGTTTGTTTGTTTTGTCGTTTTTTTCCTATATTGTGGTATGACTGATTGATTGACATCTGTATTCACAGTTTGTAGAATGGGTACAATGGCCTACATTTCAACAAAAGTACAAGTCCATGGTTTCTCCCCAGTAGTAATTATCTTCTTACTATATTGTCAAAGTCTCATTGTGTTCTATTGTTCTAATTTTATTTATTATCTATATTTACAGTGAAATCCCATTGTGTAATGTGTAGGCCTGTATGCAGAAACGTGTATTATTAATTAATTATCAGGATAAGTCAGCATAAATCAGGATATGTCATTATCCTCACGTCATGGTTGCGACAATAACATGCAGCCTATGTAAGAGGAATATAAACAAGACCTTGGCGCAAAACTTCATATTTACCCTGCTCTAATGCAACAAAAGTGTGTTCTTACATCCTCCAGCGATCGTGAGTAAATTAATTTAATTGCTATTATGAAAGTTTTCAGTGACGTTGCACCCACCACAGGTTGCATTGTCGTCAATAATTAATCTGTTTTTAAAACGTTCTAATATTAATATAGCATATTGGCATTGTCTGTTGGTGCACACGTTATATGGACCATGTAACAACATGGTCAACAGCACTGTTTGCAAATGTAGCTAGTACATTTGTTGGCCACAAAGACAATTTAGACAAAATATGCTGCTGCCTGCTAATGGAGCTTGTAGATATAGGCAAATTCTTTTTCGGGAAAATTGCAGTTAGTTTAGCAGAGACTGAAGTTGGAAAGGCTGTGCCCAGTGAGTGCGGCAGTTCTACATGTGTCTTGTGTGTCAGCGGGCAGCGCAGGCAGTAGTGGATATGCATGTTAATTAATTAATTAATTGACTGAATCTGTAGGGTAGCATCTCGGATAGCATCTCTTAGCAGCACTGCAGCAGCAGTGTGTATAGTATATAGTCATTTAGTAACAGTCAGTTATATTGCATGTGTTCTTAAAGAATATACAGTATAACTACTAAGAGTACAGTGATCACAAATGGTACACACCATGGGTCACACATGATCTCAGTTTCAGTTGAAGTGTTTTAGGTAGCATAGTGTCCTGTCTGGATCAGTGTTGGCCTCGTCAAACATGTACTGTACACCAAATCCAACATTTGTAATTGTTGACCCCACAAACACCTTGAGACGGTCATAGGTGAGACATGGTGATGAAGGGATGGTCCAACACCTGGTCAGGTGTTATCCTCTCCTCTGGATCCAGATGAAGCATTCGTTTCAACAGGTCCATGAAGACGTCACAAGATGTTTCATCGGCATCGTAACGTAGGGAGACGCCCAAAAGAGCGACGCCCACCCAGAAGGGTTGACTCCCACTTCTAGCCCCAGAGCGGGCCAATGACGTTCCTCCAGGGCGTTTTTTTTGCGCAGACGAAAATGAAAGCCTGGGTACAGAGGCTAGGGTTATAGAGCGTCACAGTGCCTCCCCCTTTCAGAACAAAGCCTGGGTATACCGAGGCTAGGGTTATAGAGGGTCACAGTCCCTCCCACTTTCAGAACAACGAGTGGCCCAGGAAATGAATCCCAATGCATTTTTCCCCATAGGCATTTTTATTTATTTTTTATTTAAAGACCTTTTAAGCGTCGTACGAAGCCAACTCTTCGTCGTGACAAATCATGACACAATTCTTCGGGCCAAACAAATAATTAGAAAGTAGAAAAAAACGGCAGGTTACAACACTTTTTTTGTTGTTTTTCTTCTTTGTAATTATTTGTCTGGTCCAAAATATTGTGTGTGTCGTCATGATTTGTTACGACAAGAGTCGGCTTCGTACGACGCTTAAAAAGGTCTTTAAATAAATAATTTAAGAAATGCCTATGGGAAAAAATGCACTGCGATTCATTTCCTGGGCTACTCGTCGTTCTGAAAGGGGGGAGGGACTGCGACACTCTATTATGACTTACGAGGTCAAGGTCAAGGTATATCTCACCAGGATCAGGACGTACTTCATGCCCCTCTGGTGGAGCTCCTGCACCATGTCTGGGAGGTCCCCAAACCACCGGGGGTCAAAGGTGAACACCCTGCGTTTATCCGCGTAGTCCAGGTCGTCCACTGGACGTCCTGATGACGCAACACGACACAACACAGTTTAGGCATTTAGCAAGACGTTATACCCATTCTGACCTGAGATCAGTTTCATACGAGGTTTCCACTGGACACACACTGGTCGGATTAACCCATTCTGACCTGAGATCAGATTCTAAAAATGTCAGTCGTTCTTCGATTTTTCAAAAATAGCAGACCCACAAGCCCACCGAGTGGCGCGCTACGAGCTTGTAGGTCTGCTATTTTTCAATAGCTAAACCATAACATGATGCTAACACCAAAATGGGTTCCCGTTCAGAATGGGTTAATCCAGAGCGATTTACAGTAAGCAAGAACAACACATGGTAATAATACGTCCAATGCATCACAACACAACAGCAGCATTTCAGAATGAAGTGGCTGCTCATAAAAACCTCTCAAAGTGGCAGAGCCAACCTTGTGCCAGTATTACAGAGCACGCCTGTATTCCTAGCGAATAGCCAAGCTACAAGCTCACGTGTCGCAATGCATCGTGAACTTGTGAGCTTGACATCGTTTGAAAACAATCTTGAAGGGAATTAAACGATTAAACTACAGCATACAGTATGCCTAAAATATAGGGCCGCCGGATTGAGAGCGGTTAACAGATCAGTATATGTTCAGGGTATAGAAGTTAAAGTGAAATCAGTGTGCACAAAGCACTGACTGAATTAAATAATAGTTTATAAAAACCTTTGTATCTAGATGTTATACAGGTATATTTGCAATATTAATAATGTGTGGTTGTTGTCAAGGCACACCCGGACTTGTCTCACAAGCACACACCAGTGTGCTGTGAACTGTAAGAGTTCATCACATGTAAACAATGTATTTTATAGCTTATACTATGATGTTTACCAGAGGCATGTTGGCGTGGTGCATGCGCCGTGCCACCTCCTTACCAGAGGCATGTTGGCGTGGTGCATGCACTGTGCCACCTCCTTACCAGGGGCATGTTGGCGTGGTGCATGCACTGTGCCACCTCCTTACCAGAGGCAGGTTGGCGTGGTGCATGCACTGTGCCAGCTCCTTACCAGAGGCAGGTTGGCGTGGTGCATGCACTGTGCCACCTCCTTACCAGGGGCATGTTGGCGTGGTGCATGCGCTGTGCCACCTCCTTACCAGGGGCATGTTGGCGTGGTGCATGCGCTGTGCCACCTCCTTACCAGGGGCATGTTGGCATGGTGCATGCGCTGTGCCACCTCCTTACCAGAGGCATGTTGGCATGGTGCATGCATTGAGCCACCTCCTTACCAGAGGCATGTTGGCGTGGTGCATGCACTGTGCCACCTCCTTACCAGGGGCATGTTGGCATGGTGCATGCACTGTGCCACCTCCTTACCAGAGGCATGTTGGCATGGTGCATGCACTGAGCCACCTCCTTACCAGGGGCATGTTGGCATGGTGCATGCACTGAGCCACCTCCTTACCAGGGGCATGTTGGCATGGTGCATGCGCTGTGCCACCTCCTTACCAGGGGCATGTTGGCATGGTGCATGCGCTGTGCCACATCCTTACCAGAGGCATGTTGGCATGGTGCATGCACTGAGCCACCTCCTTACCAGAGGTATGTTGGCATGGTGCATGCACTGTGCCACCTCCTTACCAGGGGCATGTTGGCATGGTGCATGCGCTGTGCCACCTCCTTACCAGAGGCATGTTGGCATGGTGCATGCGCTGTGCCACCTCCTTACCAGGGGCATGTTGGCATGGTGCATGCACTGTGCCACCTCCTTACCAGGGGCATGTTGGCGTGGTGCATGCACCGTGCCACCTCCTTACCAGGGGCATGTTGGCATGGTGCATGCACTGTGCCACCTCCTTACCAGGGGCAGGTTGGCGTGGTGCATGTGCTGTGCCACCTCCTTATTAGAGGCATGTTGGCGTGGTGCATGCGCTGTGCCACCTCCTTACCAGAGGCATGTTGGCATGGTGCATGCGCTGTGCCACCTCCTTACCAGAGGCATGTTGGCATGGTGCATGCGCTGTGCCACCTCCTTACCAGAGGCATGTTGGCGTGGTGCATGCACTGTGCCACCTCCTTACCAGAGGCATGTTGGCATGGTGCATGCACTGTGCCACCTCCTTACCAGAGGCATGTTGGCATGGTGCATGCGCTGTGCCACCTCCTTATTAGAGGCATGTTGGCATGGTGCATGCGCTGTGCCACCTCCTTACCAGAGGCATGTTGGCATGGTGCATGCACTGAGCCACCTCCTTACCAGAGGCATGTTGGCGTGGTGCATGCACTGTGCCACCTCCTTACCAGAGGCATGTTGGCATGGTGCATGCACTGAGCCACCTCCTTACCAGAGGCATGTTGGCATGGTGCATGCACTGTGCCACCTCCTTACCAGAGGCAGGTTGGCGTGGTGCATGCACTGTGCCACCTCCTTACCAGAGGCATGTTGGCATGGTGCATGCGCTGTGCCACCTCCTTACCAGAGGCATGTTGGCATGGTGCATGCGCTGTGCCACCTCCTTACCAGAGGCAGGTTGGCGTGGTGCATGCACTGTGCCACATCCTTACCAGAGGCATGTTGGCATGGTGCATGCACTGTGCCACCTCCTTACCAGAGGCATGTTGGCATGGTGCATGCGCTGTGCCACCTCCTTACCAGAGGCATGTTGGCGTGGTGCATGCACTGAGCCACCTCCTTACCAGAGGCATGTTGGCATGGTGCATGCGCTGTGCCACCTCCTTACCAGGGGCATGTTGGCATGGTGCATGCACTGTGCCACCTCCTTACCAGGGGCATGTTGGCGTGGTGCATGCGCTGTGCCACCTCCTTACCAGGGGCATGTTGGCGTGGTGCATGCACTGTGCCACCTCCTTACCAGAGGCATGTTGGCATGGTGCATGCGCTGTGCCACCTCCTTACCAGAGGCATGTTGGCGTGGTGCATGCGCTGTGCCACCTCCTTACCAGAGGCATGTTGGCATGGTGCATGCGCTGTGCCACCTCCTTACCAGAGGCATGTTGGCATGGTGCATGCGCTGTGCCACCTCCTTACCAGGGGCATGTTGGCGTGGTGCATGCGCTGTGCCACCTCCTTACCAGAGGCATGTTGGCGTGGTGCATGCACTGTGCCACCTCCTTACCAGGGGCATGTTGGCATGGTGCATGCACTGTGCCACCTCCTTACCAGAGGCAGGTTGGCATGGTGCATGCACTGTGCCACCTCCTTACCAGAGGCATGTTGGCGTGGTGCATGTGCTGTGCCACCTCCTTACCAGAGGCATGTTGGCGTGGTGCATGCACTGTGCCACCTCCTTACCAGAGGCATGTTGGCATGGTGCATGCGCCGTGCCACCTCCCGCGTGGCGTTGGTGGTCCGGTAGCCCCAGCGACAGAGGTGGAAGCCCAGAGACCAATATGGAGGCATCATGGCATAGCCTGTGAAGAACGACAAAGGCCAGGCCCTCATTTCAATATATATTTTCGAAACCATTTTGACCTGAGATCAGATTCTAAAAAAAATGTCTGTTTGAAAATGACAGTTTTCTGAAAAAAGCTATGTTTCTATGTCAGTCGTTCTTCGATTTCTCCAAAAATAGCAGACCCACAAGCACGAGTGGCGCGCTACGAGCTTGTAGATCTGCTATTTTTCAATAGCTAAAGCATAACATAAATGTTGGAGCCAAAATGCTTTTTTGTTTATTTTGTTTTAACGAATTAATGACGAGTATGATGTCATGTGCCCTTCTTATATCATGACGTCATGGCAGAATGGTGGGTGGTTGTCATGGAAACCCTTATTACCTGTCACTGTGACGGCACTCAGGTGCGATAGGGGAAGACGACACAGTTTCCGAACGTGCGTGGTCGATGGTTCAGTTTGTTGTTTGTTTGTAAGTTTACACCGTTTATTTAAAGTTTGAATATACTACTGCTGCGGATATGGATGTTCTCAATGAATGGATTGACATAATCCAAAAGAGATTCAACGACTGGATATTGAATTAATCATTGCACGCGTCAAACTAAAGTTCAACCCAGTCGCCCTACTGTTTAGCCTAGAAGTACAGGCTTGACAATAATGCTAACACCAAAAGGGGTTCCCGCCCCCAAAATGGGTTAAATACACACACGTGCACTAACAGTCCTTTAAATAATAAAATAAAGGCGAAAGCCACAAAAAAACTGGCAACTGGACGTAGGTGTGGACCCGAGACCCCTAGTCTGAATCTGTCCTTAAAAGAGACTTTTCGCAGCTAATAGCTCTTTTGTTAAAAAGGAAGAAAAAAAAAAGAAAAAAAAAGCTAGAGCTTGAGTGAAAGAGAGACGGGGTGAAATGGGGCAGGGATGGAACCCAGGATGTTTTTTGATTTAGTGGGAAGTGTGCACTGGTTGAGAAACATGGTTTGGCTGGCAGAGCCCCGATAGGTTCAGTAAAACATGGTTTGGCTGGCAGAGGCCCTGATAGGTTCAGTAAAACATGGTTTGGCTGGCAGAGCCCCTGATAGGTTCAGTCAGTGTGTGTAGTTTTGACCACCGTACCGATGACCTGGAGGTACTGTCGGACGACGCTCTGGGGGTCAGGACCCAAGAAGACGTAGAGGTCCATGATTCCACCGATGGTCACCCAGGTGAGAGCAGGAGCAGGCTGCAGGATCACCTCTGTACACACACAGCACAGTTAATAAGTACATTACAGCCTACAGGATCACCTCTGTACACACACAGCACAGTTAATAAGTACATTACAGCCTACAGGATCACCTCTGCACACACACAGCACAGTTAATAAGTACATTACAGCCTACAGGATCACCTCTGCACACACACAGCACAGTTAATAAGTACATTGCAGCCTATAGGATCACCTCTGTACACACACAGCACAGTTGTACATTACAGGCTGCAGGATTACTATACAGAACAGAGGTCAGACATTTACACTAGTAATAATGACATATCCTCATACTATGGGGCAAATTAACAGCACTAATATGGGAATGGGAAGCTCTGGCAGAGAAGGAAGAATACTCATGACATTAATAAAGATATCCAAGCATAAAGTGACATCCCAGTAGTACCCGTGACATTAATAAAGTGATGTCCAGGTACCGATGACATTAATACACTGATATCCAGGTTTACCCATGATATTAATAATGTACCCGTGACATTAATCAAGTGATGTCCAGGTACCCATGACATTATTAATGTACCAATGACATTAATAAGCTGATATCCAGGTTTACCCATGATATTAATAATGTACCCATGACATTAATAAAGTGATGTCCAGGTACCGATGACATTAATAAGCTGATGTCCAGGTTTACCCATGATATTAATAAGCTGATATCCAGGTACCCATGGCATTAATAACGTACCCATGGCATTAATAAGCTGATATCCAGGTACCTATGACATTAATAACGTACCCATGGCATTAATAAGCTGATATCCAGGTACCTATGACATTAATAACGTACCCATGGCATTAATAAGCTGTTATCCAGGTACCCATGACATTAATAACATACCCATGACATTAATAAGCTGATATCCAGGTACCCATGACATTAATAACGTACCCATGGCATTGCTGTTGAGCAGGAAGACTCCATGGGCCAGCCCATCCTCTTCTTGTACCAGGTAGAATGGATGGGAGCCGTACAGATTAGCATCGCTCTACAGACAATAACATGAAATAAACAACTATCCATACCGTACCTTTCTTTTAAATCAGAACGTGGAATGGTTCATGCTGATCATTTAGCAATACGATTATTGCTGTTATATTTCACACTGCTTCGCTTTTCACTAAAGGTTCCCATTGAGATCTCTTTTACACGAGACACTGGCTATGGAGAGCTGAAATGTGACATGAACCCATTTTGGTGTTTGGTGTTGTTATACTTTAGCTATTGAAAAATAGCAGATCTACACGCTCATAGCGCGGCACCGAGCTTGTAGGGTCTGCTATTTTTTGAAGAATCGTGGAAATGTAGTGCAAATCTTTGAATATATATTCGTTCAGACGTTTTTAACTCAAATCTTTGCTTCTAGGGAGGGGGGTCCCTGGAACAACATATTTTCAGATGGGGGTCGGAAAATGATTTAGGAAGACATTTTTAAAATGTCGACGTCAGGCCTAAAGGGGTTAACCCATTCTGAACGGGAATCCATTTTGGTGTTAGCATCATGTCGTGCTTTAGCTATTGAAAGATAGCAGATCTACAAGCTCATAGCGCGCCACCGAGTGGCACGATATGAGCTTGTAGGTCTGCTATTTTAGAAAAAATCGAAGAACGACTGACATTTCTAGAATCTGATCTCAGGTCAGAATGGGTTAATCAGACCAGTGTGTGTCCAGTGGAAACCTCGTATGAATCTGATCTCAGGTCAGAATGGGTTAAGAGATGTGCATTTGTTGTGGCGCTAACTCCACAGACTCACGCGCTGTCGTCTCCGTTCCACAGATCGTGACTTTTTGATTGATTGAAATATTTATTAATTAACAGTTTGCAGAATTACAGTACATTTCAAGCACAAACTCAATACAAAGACTGTTAACTGTGAGTGGACGACCCAATTAAGCATTACACTTGTTTACAACAGGGTCCACTTTGTTCAATTCATCAAAACATTTAGAGACGTACAAATAGACACTTCTATATCTGTTAAAGAACAGAACAGGAATTCATCATAAAGGAAGCAAAAAGGGAAAAGAAACACATACAGTGAGGGGAAAAGGGGGGGGGGGGGGTGATTCAGATTTGACAGGGGCCAGTTTCGAATTGCAGCCGTCCGTAGGTGCCCTTTGAGAGCAGTTTTGAAGGAGTCAAGGGATTCACATGTCTTAATGACTGTTGATAGGGCGTTCCACATTTTGGTGGCATAGGAGCGAAAATAATTTAGTCCCTTGTTTGTGCCGAATCTGGGTTGTACATGGTCTGTTGACTCATGTGAGGGGCCACGTCTCTGTTCCACAGCGTGAGGGAGGTCCAGTTGAGGTCCAGGGTGAGAGGGGCGTAGTGCTCCCCCAGGCCGGTCACCAGCGAGGAGGCCAGAGCGGTGGACAGCTGCAGGTACTGGTCAGCAAACAGCAGCGGAGCCACCGTGCTGTTCACACTATAGAGACCGCCGGTCCGAGACGCAACAGGAAAGACACACGCAGCAAACAGGCAAACAGGAGAGATACATTAACTGAGGATGTCTTCTAAATCCAACCAGTTTTTTTCTGAAAAACCCATGTTTCTTTATCAGTTGTGTTCACACCATTTCATGCCAAGGACACACAGAATGATATATATTTGGCCACAGACCCCCCCATCTTAAAATATACCCCCCCCCCCCCCCCCCCCCAGAAGCAAAGATACGAGTTAAAAACGTTGGCTGTGAAAGAATATATATTCAAAGATTTGCACGCCTTCAAAAATTATACTCGGTGCCGTGCTATGAGCTTGTAGATCTGCTATTTTTCAACAGCTAAAGTATAACATAATGCTTAAAAAACACCAAAAGGGGTTCCCGACCTGAATGGGTTAAAGCCTCACTGCAGAAATGTGTCATGTGTGAATCTCAATAACCTGAACAAGAACTGTACGGAACCAGTGTTGTTTTTGGCAGCAAATTTGTATTTTAGTTTCATAGTCTCTTGAATAGTTTTCATTTAGCTTTAGTTACATTTTAGTCAACGGGAATGTCTTAGTGTTAGTCTAGTTTTAGTCGACTAAATCTGCAGTTGATTTAGTCGAACAAAATGTATGTTGGCGGGCCTTGATGCCGTCGTCGCTTGCGTCGCGTTGTGAGCTTGTATATCGGCTATTTTCAGCATGCAACTAATTGTAAAATGACATACTGGATCTCTTGTCCACTAGTCCCTTCCTAACATTTTAGTCTAGTTTTTAATGTGTTGACAACATTTTCAGTATATTTAGTCTTAGTTTTAGTCATCATAGCTTAGTTTTTATTTAGTTTCCATTTCGTTTTTTTGTCAGTGGAAAAAGGTAGTCGACGAACATTTTTCGTCTTCGTTTTAGTCGACGAAAACAACACTGTACGGAAACAGTACTTACATGACCCGTCCATTGGATTGACGGCGCACGAGGAAGCCAAAAGGTTCAGGTTGGAATTCAACAGTGTAGAGGGGGTTCTGGACATCAGTATAAATGTCATCATGGGGGAGAGGAACCTCGTATCGCTGAGATGAAGGGTCCTTTATCTGGAGGGGAACAAAGCACAGTAACTTGTCATACCTTTCCAGCTGGGAACACCTCTGTGTCATTTTAGTTGTTGTCGGTCAGAAACTTGAGTCCAAGTTTGTTTGGTTTTAACAAACTTAACACCCTACTTGATCATACTACTTTGTGGGGGTGACTGTGGCTCAGGAGGTAGAGCAGGTCGTCCAATGATCCGTGGGTCGGAGGTTCGAATCCCGGCTCCTCCTCCTGTCCACATGTCCTTGGGCAAGACACTGAACCCTACATTGCCTCCAATGAGTCGGTCGGTGAGAGCTCGCCACCATTGGTGTATGAATGTGGGAAATGAGGACACTGGTGACGACTGTTCGCCGCTTCACCTCCCAATGTATGAATGAATGAAACATTGTGAAGCACTTGGAAAAGCGCTATAAAAATGCAATTCACTATTATTATTATTATTATTACTACAGCGTCCCGCAAAAGTATCAAAAGGAGCAGATCTGTGAGCTCAAAATGCGACACATTTTGAGCTTGTAGTTCTGGCACTTTTGATACTTTTAAATGTGATTCCTGAAAAGTAACAGATTTGGAAAATGGGGTGTCTTTTCGTGCTTTGAATAACTTAAGTACTCTTTTATACTTTCCAAAATGTTTTAAAAAAATAGCAAAAGTGACCGATCTACAAGCTCACAGTCACAACATGTCACAAGAAAATGTAGATCATCCTCACAGACAGATAACAATATCGATAGAGGTATTTTGTAAAACTTAGAGATTACATACCGGTGCGTATAGGCTACTCCATCTCTTTCTGAAGTAAGGTAAGAATAATATAAGGCAGAGATAAGACAGCCAGACCCTACAGACAGACCCTACAGACAGACAGACAGACAGACAGACAGACCCTACAGACAGACAGACCCTACAGACAGACTCACGGTGAGGTGCAGGCGACCGTGGCTTTCCTCCATGACCTCCAGACGGAGGGTGGCGACCTCCCCGGGCAGGTAGGAGGCGTGGGCGGAGCGCGTCAGGGCGGCAGCCTGGCCTCGCGCGGTGGGGGTGAGGGGTCCCATGCCGTAGCCACCGGCGTACGCCTGTGGATAGAAGCACTACGGTGGTCCTCCTCCTCCACCACCAGACAGAGGAGCAAAACAGCAGCCTCTCCCTTCACACTCCCCCTGGCTAAGGGCTCTGTCCCTGGCACAGTCAAACCTGTCCTCCAGGGCCATAGCACAGGTGTCATCATCATCATCGTCTCCACTGGGACTATCACGAGTGTGGGTTCACCCTGAGTCCTGTGTGTGCTGCTGGTGGTGGTGGGACTCAGGATCGGGGCCAATGTTACCCAGAGGGACTCTCCCTCTCTCGTTGCTCTGTAGTTTTGCTGAGTGGATCAGACGTCTCACAAATGCAACCACAGGGTTTTGCTGTGCACTGGTTGACTTGATCTGTCTGATGATCTCGTGTTCAGGACAATATCTGATGTACAAAACATGTCAATAATAATGTCAAAGTGAGCAGGATCATAGCTGGGGCCGGCGAAGAAGACAATACAGCCATGCTGTGAATATTCTGAGCACTGTGCATGTATAAACTGTGTTTAATAGTTTGAGTAACGTTTAGGAACGTGGAACTATGTTACTGTTACAGGTGCAATCAGACACTGCTGCTGAAGTTGGCTGTCATTATTAGCTCCCCCAAACATTATGTCATCTTTCCACTATTCCCACAGAAGACAAGATAATTATTACAACTGTATCAGACTGCACTTTGTATATTTACGTGTCGACGCAAAAGCAGAACTTATAAAGACCATTTAATGCTGTTAAGCATGACCAAAACATCCACGTTTTGGCGTAGTGCCAGCCTGCTAACAAGCTAAGTGGACTTAGCTTGTTAGCAGGCTGGCACTACGGCAAGCCTCCTAGGACAAACGAGAAATGCATGTCGCCTCTGTAGTCTGACTCTGTACTACAGTATTTAGGGTCGGGACAAAGCTGCTTAATTGTTATATTAAACTCTGGTAGGCCTATTATGATAGCTCTTGATGTTATTGTATAGGCTGTCTGTTCTTGCATTCACAGAAGTACCTATAAATTAGCATGTATCTTAATTGCATGTATACAAAATCACTGTTTATGTTTGTTTTGTGCTGGCCTTGCTGTGTGCAGTCCCAAAAATGGGGAAAATAATAAGTGTTTTGTCTTTATTTATTTATTTGTTTTGGTAGCTGTAATAATGACATTTTGGATTTAACACAACCCTGAAAAAAAAGAAAGGTGATTGCCACATCATGGATTCAGCTCCAATCATTTCATGCCCAACCCCCATTTATTTAAAGTAAAAATCCATCCGTGGAAATGAAATACACAATCTGCCCACCAGGTAGCAGCATCGTGCTGCAGTAGGCTAATTTGTAGTCTCTCAGAGTAAAAGTAGAGCAGGGGTGCCCACACTTTTTTTTACTTGAGAGCTACTTGCTAAATGACCAGCAGAACAAGATCTACCCACCAAGTCCAAAAATGATATTATCCCATTGCTGAAAATAGTTTAAAAATCTACCTGTGGGGGCTTTGGAGTGTGTCTGTGTGTGTGCGTGCGTGCGTGAGTGCACCTTAACCCATTCTGACCTGAGATCAGATTCATACGAGGTTTCCGCCGGACACACACTGGTCTGATTAACCCATTCTGACCTGAGATCAGATTCTAGAAATGTCAGTCGCTCTTCGATTTTTCAAAAATAGCAGACCTACAAGCTCGTATCGCGCCACTCGGTGGCGCGATACGAGCTTGTAGATCTGCTATTTTTAAATAGCTAAAGCATAACATGATGCTGACACCAAAATGGGTGCCCGTTCAGAATGGGTTAAGACAGGCCTGAGTCCATGTCAAATATGAACACAAAAATTGCTTAGGGTTAGGTTTAACATTAGACATCTAACCATTAGGTTAGATCAGTTATAGTGTGTGTGTGTGTGTGTGCATGCATTTGCATTATGCACCCTCTTTGAATATGCCACTCACTTTGAATAAAGATTTTAATAACGTACGTTTGCAAGACTGGAATGCTGTGTTATTCTGAATGATGCAGACAACACAACACCCATGTAATGGAATATTAATATTTGCATAGTTTCACTTCATGTGTCCTTCATTTCCTTCAATGCCGGTTTCTTGTTCTTCCATTTTGGATGACTGATGAATGTTGGTTTTTGCCGAATGTTCCCCTATTTTTAAGACATGCCAACAATAAAGATGCAAGGCTGCTGCGGTTAAACTAACAATCCAGATGTTATGGTGGTGGTGGTATACACTTTCAGCACGTGGCGTTCGTAATTTTGCATTGTGGGTTTGAGGCAGGCTCCTTTTGATGTAAATCAATCAAGTCACCTTAATTCAAGGGGCATTATGCCACTTGAACTATTTTTTTTTTTAATTTAAATTATTTATATTTTAGGCCAGGGGCATGTCATGTGGTCTACCTGCACAGCCTTTGTGATCTACTGGTAGATCACGATCTACCTTTTGGGTAGTGTTGTAGTCGAGACCACCTTATGCGAGACCAAGACAAGACCAAGACCTAGGACGGTCGAGACCAAGACCGAGACCAAGACCGATGCGAGCCTAGGGGGCCGAGACCAAGACCAAGACCAAGACCTGGAGGGGTCGAGACCGAGACCAAGACCAAGACCGCTGCTAGCCTAGGGGGCCGAGACCAAGACCAAGACCAAGACCTGGAGGGGTCGAGACCGAGACCAAGACCAAGACCGCTGCTAGCCTAGGGGGCCGAGACCAAGACCAAGACCAAGACCTGGAGGGGTCGAGACCGAGACCAAGACCAAGACCGCTGCTAGCCTAGGGGGCCGAGACCAAGACCAAGACCAAGACCTGGAGGGTCGAGACCGAGACCAAGACCAAGACCTAGGAGGGTCGAGACCGAGACCAAGACCAAGACCATTTTTCCCTCTTATTTGATAGGTATAGTATTATTAGGTACAGATAACAATCTTGATCTGAAAACTGCAAATAGATTTTACTTTGGAACAGCTCAAAATTAGGTATACTTGTCTACACAGCATGATTCATTCAAATATTTATTTTAAATATCAAGCATAATAATACGCATCAAAACAACTGTGACTGTTCCTGACGTCTCAGAGTATGATTTTCCACAAAACTTGCACTTTGCACTGTGCTTTTTCCCCCCATTAACCTTGCAAATGTAATCTTTGTGTTCCACAAAGCCAAACCTTATAATAGCCGAATTAGCCGACATCTTATTCTTATTGATGACCAGTACGTTTGTTGTACACACAATTAAACCATGTGCATTGCGCATGCACTGAATTAACCTGTGAACTGTGACTTCACCTGTCACACTGTCCGGTTGTCCGTCACTGTCAGATTGACAGTTTCCGACCAAAACCTTTCAGATTAATAATGGCTATATGGGCTATGGCTCACCTTCAAATTAAAACAATAGTTTATTAGTTGGTTTTGGTTGCTGCTGTTTGAGCCTTGTAGTAAATAAATCGGTAGTGAACCAACAATGAGGCATGCATCATGCACGTGACGTTATACAACAAAGGATTTGCACATGATCGTTTTTATTATATAGCCTGACAGGCTGACATGATCACATAAGGTGGACGATGGATGGATTTTACTTTCTTTAGGTATAGATGTAACGTCAGACCGGTGGTGGTTCTTTATTCTTCTCATGATGAAACTAACCCGAGGCGAGGCTTCATATGTCGCGGTCGCGCTGCTGTGCAACGCGTTGTGAGTTGTAGATTGGCTATTTTCAGATCAGTATTCAGATCACCGCTCAACCTCGTTTATTAAAACGACTACAGGCTACAACTTACAACTTACAACACACATTATTAAAAAAACCCGGAAAGCTTGCAGTTTTGCACTGTTGGTAGACAATATTGAAATTAGAGATGAGTCGGTCATGATTGAACGAACGAATCAAAAGAACTAGTTCTTTTTGGTGAACGAAACTGATCCGGTCACTTCCGTGAACGATCCGTTCTTCGTCCGTTCGCAATGACGGGGATTCGCCCGGCGCTGCATGAACTCTCCGCCTCCCAGCCGACACTTTATTTATTTATGCCCATTGCCTGAGGCTGATATAATTTCATGATATAATGAATCAAATCAATCATAATTAATAACATCAACATGTGCTCTTCTTTGGACCTATATGAACGTCATGCAGCGCTGTCTTTAATTAATGTGAATGCCTGAATGGGCTCCTCTCACTCTCTGTCCTTGCGATCGGGTTCGGGTTGATATAATAGAACGTTTTGCATCTCGTCTCGAGTGGTCTCGGTGGGAGAAGAGACCCGAGACAATTGGTCCGAGAACGAGACAAGACCGAGACAAATGAGGAGCGAGAACGAGACGAGACGACAAGACAAAAAAAGGCGAGAAACGCGAGAACGAGACAAGACCGAGACAAATGAGGAGCGAGAACGAGACGAGACGACAAGACAAAAAAAGGCGAGAAGCGCGAGAACGAGACAAGACCGAGACAAATGAGGAGCGAGAACGAGACGAGACCACAAGACAAAAAAGGCGTGAAGCGCCGAGAACGAGACAAGACCGAGACCACGAAAATTTGGTCTCGAGACCGGTCTCGAGACGAGACCATGTCTCGAGAACTACAACACTACTTTTGGGCACCGCTGAAGTAGAGTAAGGCCCTTTCCCAATTCCTTTTTTAACCCTACCCCTCAGCCCTTGCCCCTTCCCCTTGCCCCTACATAATGAGTGTCAAGGGGTAGGGGGATAAATCATCCCCCTAGGAATTGGAACGTCCCTAAATATTGAACGTCCCTTGCAGATATTGACATGTGATATAATATATTGATATACAACCTGTTGTCAGAAAATAGCTGATCTGCAAGCTCACTACAGGCCAGTGGTCCCCAAACCTTTCCATGTCAAGGAACCCCAAATTGACACTAATTAGCCCGCAGACCCCCATTTGAAGAGATATGCCAGGGACCCCATAGATTTTTACGAATCTAGCAGTGTCACGGACCGCCAGTGTGACATGCAATAGTCCATGGACCCCCGTTTGATGGCATTTCTGTCTCTGGGACCCCCAATTTATATTGTAAAATCAATGTCAATTAACTCTGAGAGTGTACAAACTATCATTTAGCTGGGGACCCCCTGGAACTCTCAAGGACCCCTTGGAGTCCCCATAACCCACTTTGGAAACCAGTTTCCATAAGCTGTAGATCGGCTATTTTGGGAGAATATAACATTGCTGTGGTTATGATGAAATAAATATATTGTAATTTTGTCTCATCTTGGTAGCCCACCATGCAGAATGTAATTCAGAATAGCTCATTCTGACACCTGCTCAACAATTGGTACAGATCCAATTATACAAACTGTTAATACAATAATCAATGAATCAGGTACGATATCAGGTGTGATATCTATATATATATATATATATATATATATATATATATATATATACATACATACATAACTATATGCACTTTATAGTCACTTGCACTTTAGACTTATTGGGAGCCTCTATTTATTGTTGAGACCGTCCTATTGCTGGAATTGTTTTTATTAATTATATCTTGCTGACCAATTGGGTCGCAATTCCCCAGGTGGCGTAGTAGGCTACCTTAATCAACACCACCCTACCACATTTGCAAATGGGGTGTCTGCGGGATAATTAGTGTCAATTTGGGGGTCCTTGACATGAAAAAGTTTGGGAAGCACTGCTATAGAGCGTCGCAGTCCCGCCCCCTTTCATGACGACGCCAGGCCCAGGAAATGAATCCCAATGCAGGAAATGAATCCCAATGCATTTTTCCCATAGACATTTCAAAACGTATTTATTTAAAGACCTTTTAAGCGTCGTACGAAGCCAACTCTTGTCGTGACAAATCATGACAACACACCAGAGCATGTGAGCGGAGCGGAGCGGCCGATAATTCCGCTCTTCGCTCTCGACGGCTTTTGTTACGCTCGCTCCGCGCTCACGTTCATCTTCCCCCACGCCGCTCTCCGCTCGCTCAGCGCTCACGTTCATTTACGCATGGAGCGCTCCCCGCTCCGTGCTCGCTCCGAGGCTACACTCAGATGCCCGCTCCGCTCAGCACAGATTCCCGCTCCGCTCAGCAGAAAGAAATGACGGGGGGAAAAATTAAATGCTGTTTTCCTGAAATCGGCTTATTAAACCTGAAGGCCTTCGTTTCAGACCGCATGTTGCAGCAACATGCGGTCTTGTTTGGAGCATGATGTAAATTAGCTTGATTTCGTTATTTAAAATATCATAGAATAATTAAAACATACCCAGTTCAAATGTATCAACCGAAGTATGTTATTTATTTTAATGTACCACTGCGAGCACCATGCCGCAACCAAGTTCAACGCCAGTGACAGAAGCAGAACCACAATAAAAAAAAACGATAATTATGCACAGCCCTCGGGGCATATAGCTTGTATTCCGTTTACAAATTGAATTACACTGTAGGCCTATACCTTTTTGCATACTGTTAATAAAGTATTAAATAATCCAAACAATCGGAGGTAGAACATATCACTTTATTCACTGCCAGGGCATAAGACAGATACAAAATTACGAATATGACATTCTTTAAAAGATGTCGGAGCCTCTGAGGAGGCCGTAATAGCCTATAGGCCTATAAGGCGCAGGCCTTAAGGCCTTGGCTTAAAGCCACTGAAGAAAGTTAACACACACAACAGGCTTGTTATCAAACGAACTCAGGAAATCACATGGCTATAATAATAATATAAAAATATAACTCGACATAACTGCAGTCTACAAAGTGTCTCACAGTAAAATACAAACGAAATACTGTCTCAATGTGCACATTGTGCAGTTTGTGCACGTTTCTTAGCCTTTGAAAAGCTTGAATACAATCAAGTGAATCAAAATATAAAAGTGCTGTTGGATATAGGCTACATTTACACTCAGAAATGTATAAATCTAAAACAGAATGCTACATAGTTATGTATGAAATAAAAAATAATAATAGTATCGCTGCAATGCTGCTAACTTTGGGCCATTATAACTTTAGGCAGGCCTATTATTGCATTTTGCAATAAAAGGCTATAGGCTATTCGTTTTGTCACTTGCATTTTAAGCAAAATAAAACAATGCTCATGTGTTCTGCCTATATCTGCCATGCTGTGCCACTGCCTAAGGCAGTATCTTTGAGTTCACTTTCAAGAACACGAGTTTAGCCAATGTCTGAGGCTTCAAACTCATGCGGTGATTTCTTGACATCAAACCGGCAGCTGAAAACACCCGTTCTGCGCTCGCAGAGCCACTGGGAATACTGAACACTTTGCGGGCAACTTTAGTCAGGCGTGGAAAGGACTTGGCGTTTGTTTTCCAAAATGCAATGACATCTGTGACATCGTTGGGGTTCGATCTTGGGGATGAGAGGTAGCTTTCAACTTCATTTTTCGCATCGCCTCCTCCCGTGTGCTGCGTCTCTGAAAAGTATGATCCAAACATGCGAGGCCTCTTGATGACTTCGGGCGCGTCAGGTGTTGATTCTCCGCCGTCGGGTTGACCTGCTGCCTCTCCTGCAGCGTTTGCTGCGGGCATTTCTTTGGTCATTTCCTCTACTTCTTTGACGAGGAGGTCACGTATTTCTCCAACTTTATTGCAAACCAACTCATCACGGATTATCCACTCTGTTTTGAAACGAGGATCTAACACTGACGCGAAGAGGAGGTGTTTATCATCGTAGTACATTCTGAAGCGAGTGGACACGTTATTGGACAGTGTTTCCGCGAAAGAAGCTATTCCTAATGGAAGGGCAGCGTTGTTGTTGACGAGAAGGGATTTAAGCTCTCCTACAGAAGGGAGAATCATGCCCAAATTACCAAGCTCTCGTTGCATGTTGTCTGTGAGGTCAGCCAGCGGTGACAATACTTCGACAAGGTGAGTGAGCCGACGCACGTCATTTAGGGTGAGATTTGCTGCGGTTGTTTTAAGTTTGGTCTGCCACAATGGATCTTTATGGAACAACTTTAGAACAGATTCCACCATGCGCAACTGGCTGCTCCATCGTGTCGGGCAAGCAGTGGTTGGTCGTACACCCAGACGGTCAGTTTCCTCCGTGTTCAGACAACTCTTACGCACACTTTTCACTAGCTTTCCCACTTTAACTAGCAGGCGATTGATATCATCATGCTCGTTAACCGCGTCTTTGATAGCTAACTGAAGCAGATGAATTGGGCATCGCAGGTGTAAACTTGATACGGTGAAGTACTGGTTTACCATAGCCTCTACATTATTAGTAACCGCGTCCACTTGGTTTTGCGAGAGCGCAGGTTCCTCCTCCACATTTTCCTCCCCTTCCTCCACCAACACTTCATCATCATCATCATCATCGTTCTCCTCTTCTCCTTCAGCGTCAGGGAGGATGTTAAATGCCTTTATCATGTTGCTGGCACTGTCGGTCACCACACGAATCACGCGTCGATGTATGTTCCAATTTTTCAGCACACTTTCGTACTTTTGATAAATGCGCTCTGCAGTGTGAGACCCTGTTATGTGCTCACAGCTTAACAGAACCGTGTGGCCCTTGAACGTCCCGTCGATAAAACTTGCCACGATAGCAAGGAAACTGTGGCCTCTTCTATTTGTCCAAATATCAGATGCAAGAACGAACCCTTCACCCATTCCCAGGAGATCTCGTAGTTTCCCTTCCATCTCTTGTATGGCATTTGGCATAAGTGTGTCCCGGACAGTACTGTAGCAGGGCGGGGTGTAACCTGGTTGGGCCATGCCGGCAAAGTGTTGCATTCCTTCACGTTCTCCTTTACTTAGGGGTTCGTAGTCCATGGATATCATTTAAAAAAACGCTTCATCCAGCTCCCTTTTTCTTTCACGTGTCACATTTGGTCCCTTTCTTGCAGTGAGGAAATTGTGCAGTTGCTCAGTCTGTTTCTCTTTGTGTTGCTGCTGCGCCTGGGCATCTAAAACAAATAAATGCTTTATATTAATTAAGCTGTAGGCTACCTATTTCAAAATGGCTAATAATGACATTGACAACAAACCTTTGGATTTCTTCTCATTATGTTCGCGAAATATGTTCTCATGCTTCCTCCCAATGTGCCTCTTCAGATTCCAAGACGAATCTTTGCCGAGGGTAACACACTCTGCACATTCCGTCTCTGCACCATCATCGTCAGTTGTTTTCACGATACATTTGTACTTTTTATCTGTTATTCTTTTATAATACTTAGCAAACTCCATGTTTTCACGTTGTTGTGGGATTTCTGTATACAAAGCACAGGTGCATTGTGGACCTCCGACCTGGTAGCTAGTGGGAGGGACCGAGCATGATTTTGTGCACAGTGCCGTGTGCACTGAGCGGCTCGGAGCGGAGGACAGTTCTCGCTCCGAGCGGCTCGGAGCGGCCCGGAGCGGAGGACAGTTCTCGCTCCGGAAGTCAATCTGACCCATTTAAAAACCCGCTCTGCGCTCACGTCAAAATCCCCCCGCTCCGCTCCTCGCTCGCTCCGCGCTCCGCTCCGCTCACATGCTCTGCAACACACACAATTTTGGACCAAACAAATAATTACAAAGAAGAAAACCAACAAAAAGTGTTGTAACCTGCCGTTCTTTTCTTTGTTTGGCCCGAAAAAAAATGTTTGTTGTCATGATTTGTCACGACAAGAGTTGGCTTTGTCCGCGGCGTAAACGTCTTTAAATAAATACTTTCTGAAAAGTCTATGAGGAAAATGAACGGGGATTTATTTTCCGGGTCTCTCGAGGGGGTGGGACAGCGACGCTCTATAGGGTGGGTTCAGTAATACGAGTCTCCATTTCTCTCTCCAGCTCTTTGGTAACAGAAAACTCTTTCACAATCAGCTGAGAGAACAAGATACACAAGTGAAATATTGTTTTCACCAAAACATATCTGCAGGCCTACCGTTAAAACACGGAGGATTTCACAGTGTGGATGGGGTCCCAGAAAAAGAAAGAAGGCATTTTTTATCAGCCAGATGATGTGTTGCGTTGTCATTTGCTTCGCTGAACAAACATTAAAGTCCATAGTCTTGGCTGGCCAAAAACTACAGCATAACTATATGCTACCCATAGTTCACCCTGCAGCAACAGCATCACATACCAATGTACAGAAATGACACTAGGGGTCTATACGGTAGGCCTATAGCAAATGCTCCACAACAGCACAAGCACCAACAACAAAACAGGGGTTCCAGTGAACGTTGTTTGTATGTGCAGAACAGGGGTCATCATCAACGTGTCTGAACATGAAAGAAAGAAAAGGTTGGTGGCAAGACTTGTCCGTGGCCAGTTTATTAAATATATTGTCCATCATTTTTATTTGTTATATATGTTCACAATCTAATCTTAAATGTGTTTTAAATAAAGTCTCAGTATGACCTACTCATTAAGATATTGCAGGAGACTTGTGTACGCGATACCTGCGCCACGTACGTACGCCGTGTGGTATGTGTGAGTCAACTCAACGGTATGTGACCACAGCGGAAAAGATGAAAACATGCCATGGGATGTCATCTGTGGAGAAGGAGCACCAAGGCAAAGGAGGGCCTTTCTCAGTTGAGAGAAAGTGTTTCAAAGTCGATAACTAATATTATAATAACACTCAACAAGCATCGTTGCTGTCGGGAGGAAACCTCATAACTACATTTTTGAGGTTTTAGATTTTTTTTTGGCATGAATCAGTGCTATTGAACACTAAGGTTGGGCGATATGCCAATTTTTTTCAACCGCCAATCGTCTGACCAATATTCGCCGATTGACGATGTATTCGTGTCATAAAAGTAAAGTGAGAACAGCTCACTGCAGGTCGCAAAAAAGCAAGATCTACAAGCTCTCAAGGCGCCTGTTTTTGCAGCTCCGTTCGCTAGGCGTTGAGAGCTTGTAGATCAGTCCGTTTCTGCAGACTGCAGCGCAGCCAGGGTAACTAGCTCCCTTCCCTCCCCGCACCGGTAGTCGGAGGCTCGGAGCGGAGCCCACAAGCTGCTGCGGCCGCCCCGGGCTGATCCACACAGGCTCTCAAGGCATTGCGACGTCCTGCCTGTTTTTGCAGTGCCGTTCGCTACGCGTTGAGAGCTTGTAGATCTGTCTATTTTTGCAGCGCTGGTGTCGGGGTTCGTTCACGTTGTCAATAAAAATAACTTGGATTACAGGCGGAGCCGCGGAGATGAAGTTCAATCAGTGGGTTGCACCAGTATTGGCTACACGCTAAGCTAATCGCTAAGCTAATGAATGATCCCCGTGCCTATACACTAACACTAGTAGACAGTTTTTTTTATTTCCCCCCCGCCACTCACGGGTGGCGCATTGGGATTGTGATGAGACACGAGACAGCAGTGTGCATTCTGTTGTGACTGTATATTATTAAACTGCATGGGTCTGGACTCCGGAGCTTAAACAACATGTAGGCTATAGGCTCCCAGCCAGGCTGCCGTAAGTGCCGTGCCGCGGTGCCCGATGCTGACTGCTAACAGTGCTGAGTGCGGGGACTGTGGGAGGCTGGGAGCATACCATTATAACGGGGGATTTCCACCCGGCCGCTGTTACTACTTTGCTGATTCACATGTTGCTCACACTTTACATGTTAATTGGGCTAAATCGTCCCGAGAAATCGCCTAATAAAAATATTCGGCGATTGGATTCGTATATTCGCGATTGACGATGTATTCGTATCGTCACCCAACCCTATTGAACACCCTTTACGTCTGTGTGTTGTATAGAAAATATTGAACCAATGGAAAGTAGTAAAAACATCTTACCCTCAAACGGTCTGCTAAAGCAACTAACGCCACCACCTCTCCCCCTCTCATGGAATCAATTGACAATATATAAAGTTACACCGTCCAACTTTGATGAGGCTGTATTGCTTTGTTTAAAAAATATATAAGGTTTTCTTTATTTCCTGAAAAATAGATATATTCTTGGGGACCCTCGATCCACAGGCTCACCATCAGACGACCTCCTCAGCTCTGGTTAGAGTTAGGCACCTTTGCGTCAAACTATTGTGACACTGCATTCCTTTACGTTTAAATCATGCCATGCCCTTCATTATCTGTTTTGACTCTCAGGTATCTTTCTATTGTTCCAGCATCACACATATTTTCTCATCAACATAGACCACAGCACCACACCTGAATGGAAACCACAACTAAGCTACGTGGACAAAAACTAGTTTAGCTTACAGTATAACTTCTGACCGGTTGGCATAAATTAAAAGTCCATAGACTTGGCTGCCACATGACGTAATTTCTAAATGCCATGCATTGGAGGGGTATCGCCCCTCAAAATCACACCTGTGTGAAGCGAGGGGCGCACTTGTCGCCGTACATCATCCAATAAAAAAAATCATATACTTCATGAATTAATTTGTCAACTTATGTTATTATCTTTTAACCATGATACAATATATGTTTACAAAAAACTTCATCTTTTCACCATGATCATGAAGCCCCGAGCTGAATTAAAACATTTGCACTCGTCCACATATGACGTAAATTCTCCATTCATTGACAAAGACATGTAGACGTTTGTGTTGGGTGGCGTGTGCGCGTAACAAGCACGCGCGCAACAAATTAATGGGACCACGCTCACGTGAATACGCTTGCGGTGTCGGCATCGCGACTTCTCAGAGCAAAAAAGCAGGTCTCACTGAAAATGAACTATAGGCACGTTTTATCGCTCCCCGTTTACAAGGCCCTTATAGGACAAAAAGCTGTAGCGGCCCTCAAAAATAAAAAAGGTATCAAATGGCTTAATGCAGATCAAACTGAGGGCCATTGAACAACCACTCCAGAACCCAGTGGAATTGAACCAGGAAGAGCGTTTTCAACTCAAATCTTTGAGAAGTGAGGGGCGCTAATATATTGAAGTAACTCATGTTGGTTAGGTGATGTAATGGTGATGTAACACAAACGGTGCCAACACAAACATTAAATGCCATTAACAATAAAGAGAAAATATGACGTATATGTTCCCGTCATTGTCAATGGCGTTTTTAAAACAAACATTGAACAATAAACAAACCTGTATATAGAGCCCTCAAAAAATAAAAAGGAATGGCATAGTGTTCAGTGGTGCCCGAAAACCCCACCCACTGCTACGCCCTATTGGTAGACACTCCATGAACACTGGTAGCTCCTGAGGTTTGGTATTGTAAAAAGAGTGAAATACTTTATTAATTAAAGTTAGATTTATTTTAAATCTATAACATTTCCAACAATAAGTATTGCTTTCTAATCAGAAACAGTTGCGCTTTTCAATTTATTTTAGTTTAATTCATAAAGTTTAACACTTCACAGATCAGCAGATTGCACGCACGCACCCACGCACACGCACACACACACACACACACACACACACACACACACACACACACACACACACACACACACACACACACACACATTACAGACACACACACACACACACACACACAGAGTCTGTACGTTTTTAAACAGGGCCGCCGTAATATGACCTTTTGACCTCAGATATGCACCTCCCCCCCGACATTGTTGTCCTCGGAAGCAGCGCTCTTCTCCGCCTCGCCAGCGACCCCCCGCTGACCCCCCGCCGTGACCCCCTGACCTCTGGTGACCCCAGGTGCGTGACCTTTGACCTTGTGGCGCTGCAGGTCCATCTCCAGATTGATCCAGTTCTGGATCATGTGATCTCTCTCCTCGAAGGCCCGCCTCTCCTGGAGGGGCGGGGTCACGGGGGTCACCGTGTAGTCCTGTCGAAAATTAACCAAATTAATTACTTAGGTAAAAGTATCAAGATAGCTCCATTTGGAACCCTCTATATCTACGCTGCTACGCTTTAGCTCCGAGATGAGTTTCAGAGGAAAGCTATCCCTGGCCTGCACTGGTTGAAATGGCGTCTAGCTGGGTCGAGCCCGTCCGCAAGTAGTGGATTAAACCCCTTTCGCAGTATTTGTTTCAAAAAGTAAAGGTAATGTCAGCCAGTACCATGTTTTTCCCCGGTTTTCCCAATGGAATCTTATGGAAGCAGTACTGCACATGCAAACAGGGGTTGACTGGACTTTTATTTTTTTAATTTAAGCCTGATTTTAAGCGGTCGTTTGATGCTTATGTTAAAATGTTACGTGCCTATGTTAAGTTTCTCAACTGTATCTTGGTTCTGATACCTTTACTTTTTTAAACAAATATTGCGAAAGGGGTTTAAATCCACTACTTGCGGACGGGCTCAACCCAGCTAGACTCCATTTCTACCAGTGCATGGATAGCTTTCCTCGGAACCTCATCTCGGAGCATAAGCGTAGCAGCGTAGGTTCCAAACGGAGCATGTATTAAGACTACAATGTAGAAATACTCGGTTATAAGTGCAAGTTTGGAGTTCAACACTCCCCCCCCACCACCCCCCCTACCTGGCGTTGGGCGGAGCATAGTCTGACGGCACGCACACTGAGGTAGCAAAGCTCCGCCCCACTGAGCAGCAGAGACACTCCCGCTGCCACGAGCATGAACCAGATGAAGACCGACTTCTCTGTAGGCCTTAAACATACATGCATACATACATGCAATTAGAATCAGATGAAGACCGACTTTGCTGTAGGCCTGAAAACACAATGATATTATAGAACCAGATGAAGACCGACTTCTCTGTAGGCCTGAAAACACAATGATATTATAAAACGAGATGAAGACCGACTTCTCTGTAGGCCTGAAAACACGTTAAAACAAGACCAACTTCTCTGTGGGCCTGAAAACACATAGAACCACATGAAGACTGACTTATCTGTTGGCCTGAAAACACAATGTTATTAGAACCAAATGAAGACCTGACTCCATTGTAGGCCTGAAAACCCATAGAAACAAATGAAGACCGACTTCTCTGTGGGCCTTCATTGTCAATGGCGTTTTTAATACAAACATTGAACTAAACACAAACATTAAACCTGTATATAGGAGGGGAAGGTTTTTAAAAACTACTGAAACTAACTGAAACTTTAGTGTTACAAACTTTAGTAAAACAAAAAATCAATGGTTAGGTTACATATCGGTAATTCTTGTGATCAATGGTTTAAATATGTGTAATTACTAGAATTGCGCGGGGCTTCAGCCCGCTCATCCTAGCGCCGCGCGTCGCCAATGGGAAAAAGGCAATAGCGGGAGGGCGATAGTGTTTGGGTTTGTTTTACTTTGAAAAGCAAACATGGCAACCCATGATGTTTTCATATACCCAGTTGCGTGGGAAGTGCAAGCAGGGCTAGTCGCAATGTTTCTATATGCCATGTTGCTTGGAAGCCGCAAATGTGGCAACTTAGCGGGAATACTGTACTGTACTGTACTGTACTGTACTGTACTGTACTGTACTGTACTGTACTGTACTGTACTGTACTGTACTGTACTGTACTGTACTGTACTGTACTGTAGGCATTTAGCAGACACTCTTAATCCTGAGTGACTGTACTGTACTGTACTGTCCCGTATTCCTCCTATCATATGTACTGTACTGTAATCATTTGTACTGTACTGTGCTGTAACTTTACTGTGCTGTACTGTGCTGCTCTACTGTACTGTAGTGTACTCAGTGATGTAAATCGGGTGAGTTTTACGTCCCAAAACAAACTTTATAGTTTTGGGCCACAATACACCAACAACCTCTGCGTCCACGGAATGCACTGTACTCAGCATACACAGTAATAATAATCCACGTGGGGAAAAAAATTGCGGGGAAAGAAATGCAGTAAAACAATAATCTAAGGACATGATCATTTTGCATGCCCGCATCCGACCTCATCCTATGGTATAAAAAATACACACACACAGAGAGAGAGAGAGAGAGAGAGAGAGAGAGAGCGTCAGTCAAGTGGCTGTGGCTGTGATGCGCTCCGCTCAAACAGCTGATCTGCGAGCTCATCAACGTCATCAACAGCTGGTTGCAAAATGCCCCATACAGGTCCCAAAACATGGTATTTGTGAGCACCGCCACTGTCCATATTTGTTTGTCTTATGACAAAAAATGCTCCCCAATGTCTGAATCTGTGAGCTTGCAGGCTGGCTACGACGAACACTAGCAGTGTAGCTTGCTCGTTAGCTCCTCAAATTTGTTCCACCTGTGTAATCTCAGCAGCGCATTGAAGTGGGCACAGGGCAAAATCAGAACAAGGCAATATGTGATACTAACTAAAGCCTCCTAGACCCTAGAGGACATGCGGCTGCTAAATGAGAACGGTTTCCCCTATCAGCTAGCATGCTACTTGTAACTTGTGTGCATACTGCACACTGTCCTACACTGTGTGTGTGTGTGTGTGTGTGTGTGTGTGTGTGTGTGTGTGTGTGTGTGTGTGCGTGCGTGCGTGCGTGCGTGCGTGCGTGCGTGCGTGCGTGGGTCTGTAACAGACAAAAATGGACTCTCAAAATTGATTTTACAATATAAATTAAAATAATAATAAATTGGGGTCCCAGAGATAGAAATGTTAAGAAAGACAGTCAGCTATACACGGTCAACATGACAGATTACAGTATCACTACAAGTACAAGGAATGACAATTAAATCAAATTGGATAAAAAAGCGGGTAAAATATTAATTTTGAAGGAGTATTCAGTTTTATTGTCTTAACAACTTAATAACTTGAAGCAATTATTTTTAAGTAATTGCAAAAAGGTGCCATAATCCGATTAATCGATTAATTGTTTAAATAATCACCCGATGAATCGATTATGAAAGTAATCGTTAGTTGCAGCCCTAGTGACAGATTCAATGGGAAACACACTTTGTGTAATAACACATGCCGATATTTTGAGTAATAATTGACCAATAATTGCAACTGCAAACAACTTTTGGTTGGTATATTAAGCTATGTTAAATCCACTGTTGCCCACTATTAGTATTTATTACCGAGTTGTGCTTGCTAATACTACTAGCCTACATTACAAATATACTGTATAGGCCTATTTGATATTTTTATATATATTTTTGTTTATAAAATAAAATAAAAAGTTTTATTATTATTATTTTTGAGTGGTACAACCACTCCTGTACGGAGCTATGTGTGTGGGTGGGTGTATGGGGGTCTGGGTATGAGCAAGAAAACAGCATGGTTGTTTTTCACCATCTGTGCGCAATAATGCACACACAAACACACACACACACACACACACACACACACACACATATTAACTGTATGCTTTTGGGGGTGCCAGTACATTACAGTACAGTAGAGGGTACAGTAGAGGGGCCGCCACACGGTAACTGTCATTTCTCAACTGTTTCGGACGGTGCGTTCCTGGGGGTATGGAACAGGGTATGAGGCTCGGCACCGAGCGCGACATGAGGAGATATATCTATCTGGAACAACTCTGTGACGTCACTTGCGCACAACGTTTTGCGTACAACATTACCTATGTATATATAGATTGTGATCAATCATTTAAATGTGTAATTAATGTGATCAATAATTTAAATGTGTAATTAATGTGATCAATAATTTAAATTTAAATTAAATATAATTTAAATTATTGTGATAAACCCACCTGGACAGGAAGCAGTCGACCTTTTGAGGACAGGGGAAGTGGTTACAGACATAGCGATGTTGGAGGGTGAACCCGAACAGCAAGTACTGCCCCACGATGAATCCTACCTATAACACATAAACATTTAATGTTATAATAGTATAATGCCCTACGATGAACCCTACCTTTAATTTATAATCATTTGCTATACTACAAAATAGCTCAAAGCTCTATTGCTGATTACTTAGGTTAGAACCCGCCGCAGTGGTGTCCGTTTAGAACTTAAACCAGGATGCTTCGACTTCTGCCTTCTCCCTGAAGCCGACCCTTGTTAAATATTCTCCGACCAGGCTTGTCACGATGACTAAGCCAGTTGGATCTATCCATATTCTACCACATCTATCTGATATCAGCACTAGGTCGGCTCGGGCCCAGATATAGGGATTGTCATACTGGACTTATCATATATTACAATTTACAATTTACAATTTTACAATTTAGGCATTTAGCAGACGCTCTTAATCCAGAGCGACTTACATTTGAGCAAAAACAAAAGCATGGGAATACATCACATAAAAGTATTTATCATGAAACATGCGTAAGCTAAGAAAGTAACAGTGGAATATCTATATAGTGAAACTATACATACACTTATACATATAAACTATACATCTTTACTACTATTTTTTTTACTACTATATCATATAACCAAGCGTCCTAGTCGGATATCCCCATATATGGAGACTGTATATCCAACGAACACTCTCCCAGTTCGGCTAATATGAATGGAAGTGAGAGTCTTCGTTACAATTACACTTTGTATATTATTTATTGATTACCTCCAGTAGGATCTTTGCGAGAACGTGCAGCGTGTAGGAACGAAGCAGACGTCCTCTCAGGCTGATCTTCCCCTCGTCAGAAGTGTACTTGGGAAGCTGAATAGCATCATAACATTAACATTATCATCCTAGGAACCTGAACAAAATCATAACATTCACCTGATTATTGGAACATGAATAATCATAATATTCACATTATCATCGGGACTCTCTTTTTTCTCGAGCCTTTGAGTTGATGGGCGCTGATGGGGCACCGGCTACTACTACAGTACTGGTAGTTATATAACCACATAATGTTACACAAATTATAATGTCACAAAAACTATGCGTAAACCCTAACCTTAACCCTAAACTCACAAAAACTATGCCTTAACCCTGGCGGGTTGGTTGGTTGGTGTCCAGGTAGCTCAGGCGGTAGAGTGCTCGCGTTTGGACCACACGATTCGATCCCGGGCACCGCCAACTCAGCGAATGAGTAGCACGTACTTCCCAGTACTGATCTGTGGATCTACAACGCATTGTAACAGGGATAGCCTCCCGCGTGTTATCGGCTGATACTGACAGTTAGCCACTCACAACCAAAAGACAAGATATTTGGGCTGGCGTGATTGGGAGGAACGGACTCCCGGATCTTCTTCTGTGCTAGTCACGGACTGACCATAACGGACACCATGTGCAAGCATAAGGATGCTGATAAGTGTATTTTGTACCAGAGCAGCCTAGGCCAAAGATCAATGATTAATTTTGTAATTGTGTCTAGAGATGTGCCGATACTGGTATCGGGTACTCGGGCCGATACCACCCTAAAGTACTCGTACTCGGTATCGGAACCAGGCCCGATACTTTGAGACGAGTACTACAACATTCAATTGACACTTGGCTGAACGCTCAATGCAACGGGAGCAAGTCTGACCCAACACGGCAGCAAAATGAGCAAAGCGCCCAAAACGGCTGATCCACAAGCATAAATGACAACTGACAAGTGTAGAACGGAGATCCATCGGCATCTACAGTATGTTTATATTCGGCGGGCGACACTGAATGAATTATCATTTTGATAGTTATAGTTGTCCTTTCTACTTGTAGCAGGAGCACATTAAAAGTATTTATTTCATTTATATCAGACCACCAGGTCCAAAAAAAAAGTAGTCCATAAAGTGTAGATTTATGTCTGTGTATATTCAGCGGGCAGCATTATTAGATTAATAAATGAGCATTAATTGTTATGCTAGGTGATGACTGAACCCAATATGCAAGCCACAAAACAGGAAGGTTCAAAATCCAAATGATTTATTTATATCCAAGGCAGTAACAAACAAAAAGTAGCATCTCCAAAACTCAAAAATACAAAATAGAACTAAGAAGTCCAAAAGGCAAAACTCGAGTACAAGGCAGTAAAATCATAAGTCCAAAACTCAAACCTTTCAAGAAGACAAAATCAAGAACCAGGAACTGCGGGGTAGAACTCAGGGACAATGACAAATGTACTGACAGTGAGTGTTTGTAAAGAGTCCAGTCTTATAGTGGGAAGGTTGATTGACAAATAGTTCACAGGTGGAATGACGAGGGAGTTGGAGACAGGTGAGTGAATGTGGCTGCAGAGTGGAAGGGGGAAGTGAGTGTTGCCAGGTCTGACAGTCTGTGGAGAGGTTGCCAGGTCTGGCAAGGTAAGCGGAGGGACAGATCCTAACAGTACCCCCCCCTCAAGGGACGGATACCAGACGTCCAACAAACATAACGAGGAACGCGCAGGGTGGGTGGAGGGGGCCTGGAGGAGGGAAAACTGAGGCAGAGCTGGAGACTTCAGGGGGACGTCCGGGGGGCTGGGACGAGGCAGCAGAGGTGTCGTCTGGGGGGCGGCCTGGAGGCCGGGACGAGGCTGCGGAGGTGCCGTCAGGAGGGCGGCCTGGAGGCCGGGACGAGGCTGCGGAGGTGCCGTCCGGAGGGCGGCCTGGAGGCCGGGACGAGGCTGCGGAGGTGCCGTCCGGAGGGCGGCCTGGAGGCTGAGACGAGGCGGAGGACCGTGGAAGCGGAGCCGGGTATGCTGCAGGCGCTGGACATGATGCTGCAGGAGACGCCAGGGGTGCTGCAGGCGGAGCCACAGGAGAAACAGCCGGCTCTGGAGCTGAAGCTGCAGGAGACGCCAGGGGTGCTGCAGGCGGAGCCACAGGAGATGCTGCAGGCTCTGGAGCTGAAGCTGCAGACGACGCTGCAGACTTAGGAGACGGGACCCCAGAGGCAAGCTGCAGCGGCGGGGCCTCGGAGGCGAGCTGCGGCGGCGGGGCCTCGGAGGCAAGCTGCAGGGCCTCAGAGGCGAGCTGCAGCGGCGGGGCCTCGGAGACGAGCTGCAGGGCCTCAGAGGCGAGCTGCAGCGGCGGGGCCTCGGAGACGAGCTGCAGGGCCTCAGAGGCGAGCTGCAGTGGCGGGGCCTCAGAGGCAAGCTGCAGCGGCGGGGCTTCAGAAAACGCTGCAGACGGGACCGCAGAGGATGCTGCTGGCAGAGGCGACGCCGGAGTTGCTGCAGGCAGAGGCGACGCCGGAGGTGCTGCAGGCAGAGGCGACGCCGGAGGTGCTGCAGGCAGAGGCGACGCCGGAGGTGCTGCAGGCAGAGGCGACGCCGGAGATGCTGCCGGCAGGACTGCAGGCGGAGCTGCAGGCGGGACTGCAGGCGGAGCTGCAGGCAGGACTGCAGGCGGAGCTGCAGGCGGGATTGCAGGTGGAACTGCAGGCAGAGCTGCAGGCGGGACTGCAGGCGGAGCTGCAGGCAGAGCTGCAGGCGGGACTGCAGGCGGAGCTGCAGGCGGGACTGCAGGCGGAGGAGGCAGAGCTGCAGGCGGAACTGCAGGCGGAGGAGGCAGAGCTGCAGGTGGAACTGCAGGCGGAGGAGGCGGAGCTGCAGGTGGAACTGCAGGCGGAGGAGGCAGAGCTGCAGGCGGAACTGCAGGCGGAGGAGGCAGAGCTGCAGGTGGAACTGCAGGCGGAGAACAGGAGGAGGATGCTGCAGGCTCTGGAGACGGGACCCCAGAGGACGCTGCACACCCAGGAGGCGAAGAGGATGCTGCAGACTCTGGAGACGGGACCCCAGAGGACGCTGCACACCCAGGAGGCGAGGAGGATGCTGGGACCCCAGAGAATACTGCACACCCAGGGGATGAGGAGGGTGCTGCAGGCTCTGGAGATGGAGAGCGGAGCGGCAGAAAACGGAACGGAGACAAAGTCCTTGGGAGCGAGGAGGATGCTGCAGGCTCTGGAGACGGGACCCCAGCAGACGCTGCACACCCAGGAAAAACACCCCCGGGGTCCCGCTGCCGTAGTGCTGGCCCGTGACGGGGCTGCACCGCTGCAGGCGGGAGTGCATCAGGACGGGAAGGGGCTGCAGGCGGAACTGCAGTTGGACATGACAGGCTGGGTGGCGGTGGTTCCTGGCGGTGTAGGCGGTGTATGCCTTTTTCTAGCAGGCCCCCGGTTTCCCACACTGTCAGGACAGGCTGGTCGGGTGGGCTTGGTGACTGGGAGACCCAGTGAGACACCCCCCCGCCTGTTGACACAACGGGGACCCCCCCGAGCCAGACGGGTGCCATACAAGGGATTTGTTGAATGAAGTTGTTCAGAACAAACAGGAACTTCCTCATCGCTGGGAAAACAGGGAAAATAATCCATACCCTTCTGCCGGTTAGCATCAGGGTTAGTGGGACGCAGGCTGAACACTCCAACCCTAATTGAGAGAGCTGGCTGGGAGGCACTGGGAGATGGGCTGGTGTCCAAAAAATCCTTAAGCCTCCCACGAATGACATTCAGGTGGGGGACAAAATGACCAACCCATGGCCTCTCTGCAAACCACCGCTGGTGGATCAAAATCTCCTCTTGGAGAGAAAAACGCTGGCTAGGTGGAGAGGCCATGAGCCGAGCCACCACATTCTCAAATATATTAACCCTCCTCTGAAAAGTTTGTAGCTGTGCTGGGTTCATATTGTGGTCAGTACATTCTGTTATGCTAGGTGATGACTGAACCCAATATGCAAGCCACAAAACAGGAAGGTTCAAAATCCAAATGATTTATTTATATCCAAGGCAGTAACAAACAAAAAGTAGCATCTCCAAAACTCAAAAATACAAAATAGAACTAAGAAGTCCAAAAGGCAAAACTCGAGTACAAGGCAGTAAAATCATAAGTCCAAAACTCAAACCTTTCAAGAAGACAAAATCAAGAACCAGGAACTGCGGGGTAGAACTCAGGGACAATGACAAATGTACTGACAGTGAGTGTTTGTAAAGAGTCCAGTCTTATAGTGGGAAGGTTGATTGACAAATAGTTCACAGGTGGAATGACGAGGGAGTTGGAGACAGGTGAGTGAATGTGGCTGCAGAGTGGAAGGGGGAAGTGAGTGTTGCCAGGTCTGACAGTCTGTGGAGAGGTTGCCAGGTCTGGCAAGGTAAGCGGAGGGACAGATCCTAACATTAATTAACCTACATTGTCACCAGTGTTGGGCATCGTTACTTTCTAAAGTAACGTCATTAGGTTACTGGATTACTGCCCATAAAAATAATCCCTTACCGTTACAGATTACCTTCTGAGAAAAGTAACAAGTTAGATTATTTTCCGTTATTTTCCGTTACCGACAATTGAAACCCATTTTTTTATGCTTGCGCAAGTTGGTTACATCGTATTAGCTAGGCTACTGCCTACCGTCATTGCGCCGCATTATCATGGCCTGGTTAAAAACGAGCTCTCTCTTTATTAACGAATATAATTCGCCACAATCGCCAGCCTATAGGCCTACACGTAGGACTGGACAGAAAGAGAGTGCAGAGAGTACAGACAATATGCCATACTAGGCTGTTGCGCTGCGCTCTGATGCCCTCTCCATGCCGCACACCGTGGCGCATGAACAACAACTCCACGTGGACCCCCGACGACCCACGTATGAATTAGATAGTTTATCATCAATGGCACGGCGGCCATCCTTGCAGGCAGTGACAGTAACAGAATGAGAATCCTGTAGGCTGTAACCTGTTCATTTTGGGGTGCATCAACAATTCAACATGATACTATGTGTCACGGTCTGCAGACCATATCTCCCTGTCAGCCACTCCCACTCTCCATTCCTACCCTCAGTCCTTGCCACACACCTGCTCACAGTCCCTCATCAGCCCAGCAGTGCTTCCCATTACAAACCTGTGAACACTTTGCCATTAACCTCCTCCCTATATAACTGGACTCCCTGCTTACACTCTTTGTCAGTACATACTGTCAGGATACCAGGAAGCCTGAACCCAAATGCAGAGTCTCAAGACAGTAGATTCAAAATAAACGTATTTATTAAAGCATGAGGCAGTGACAAACAAAACTCAGAAGATCCAAAAAGTCCAAATGCTCTAAATGCCAAAATGCTAAAACTTTAGAAGCACAATGCAAAGCACAGAAAACATAGTCCAAAATCAACAAGTCCAAAATCAAACCTTCACAGGATTGGAGCACAAAACAAGGAACCAGGAACAACGGAACATACAGGACTGCTCAGGGGAAAACAACATATGTACTGACAAAGAGTGTAAGCAGGGAGTCCAGTTATATAGGGAGGAGGTTAATGGCAAAGTGTTCACAGGTTTGTAATGGGAAGCACTGCTGGGCTGATGAGGGACTGTGAGCAGGTGTGTGGCAAGGACTGAGGGTAGGAATGGAGAGTGGGAGTGGCTGACAGGGAGATATGGTCTGCAGACCGTGACACTATGAAACTTAACAATTCATTAACTAGTACTCACCTAATGACGCCGCCACGGCGGATATACCTATACCATGTTTAACGTAATTCCAAAGTGTTTAGCCTACATTGTTTAAGTCATAGACACATGCGGTTTTTATGAAATTTGGCTAAAAGCATGTTGTTATTATTATTCCACTACCACCCGACACTAGACTGTCATGGCAGCTGGCTACAACCGAAACAACTTCCAGGGACCGTTTTTTTTTTGTTGCCTCGAGCATAATGAAAGAAAGGCACCTATACAAGGTCAACATTTTTCTTTCAAAACGATGATAATACTAGTGTTTAAATAGAACAAAATGTTTTATTTCTAATAAGAAATAACATTTTGGAATTTGATATTTTTTCTAAATCATTTCAGGCTATTATTATTGTGGTAATTCAACATTACAGTATCATTAGAAGTACAAGGCATGACGATGAAATTAAATAGGAGAAAAAAGGGGGTAAAATAAGTGGTTACTCAACAAAAATAAAAAGTACTTGTATCGGTACTCGGTATCGGCGTGTACTTAAAAGAAAGTACTTGTACTCGGTCTGAAGAAAATGGCATCGGGGCATCTCTAATAATTGTGTCAGCTGATCTGAAGCTGTATGTTCTGGACACTCGGGTGAAGAGAGGGGCTGAACTGACAACTGAGTGGTGAGTTGGTTCAGATGGCGGGAGAAACCTTCTCAGGCATCCCTGTGGAGGTTGGGGACATTGAACAGGAATGGACAATTTTCAAAGCCTCTTTTGCTGAAGCTGCAGCTGTGAGCTGTGGTCAGAGGTGCTTCAAGGGGCGTGGTAACCCTGGAGCTCCCTGGCGGGCAGCGACGGTCAGGGAGGCTGCCCGACTGAAGAAGGAGGCATACCGGGGTATGTTATCCCAGGGGACTCCGGAGACAGTTGCAAGGTACCGACAGGCCCAAAGGGCAGCAGCTGCGGCTGTGACTGAGGCAAAGCAGCGGGTGTGGGAGGAGTACATAGATACTTAGAGTATAGTCCGACAGCCGGGGTTGTGGGGTGGTACATTTGGTATGTAGTTTTGTTTGTATTGGCCTAACATATATTCTATATACACATTAATGAATCCACTTGCTGACCGGCTGTCGGTATTGAGCAATTGTTTTTATAGGGGTTTATATGTGACCAAGACCATGCCATTGACAAAAAATGTCATTATGCTTTAAGTAGCATGTGATATGTCAAACTAGGCGGGTTTTCATGATTCTGAATCCATTCCAAGCATTAGTTTTGCACAAAATACACTCCTTGGGCTAAAAACCTAAAAACGTTTTGGGCTATTTGGGCACATTTGGGCAAGTGGCTATGGCTGGATTCAAAATCATGAGAAACCCCTAGTTTGACATGTCAAATGCTACATAAAGCATAATGAACATTTTTAAATCTTGCCTTATATAGGATGGTTCAGTCCGACTGTTGCGCCCACATGTAATAAGCAATCCAATCGACGGATTGCAATGACGTGTGTACACGTCCTAGCGCATCTTCAATGATATCAAACGAGAGAAGAATATTCTGATTTTTTTCCTTTTTTATTTTTGAGTTGGGACTCCAAGGCCACCATATGTATGCTTCGCTCTTCATTCATGCGCAGTCCGTTCACTTCCTAGTTCACCGGTGCAGAAAGAATGCCTCGTCTCTACTAATCTATGGCGCTCTCCGTGGTTTTGATCTGATGGATATGCTAAGCTCTTCATTTCTGACTTCTCACCTGCCTCTCGTTCAAAAATATGAACACGTTGGATTATTTAGCGATGTTATGGAAACGAGAGCAAGGTAAGCAAGAAAACAAATAACTCCGTTTTCTTTCCGGAACATAAGGGGGTGCGGGGGTTGGGGCTTTACAGAGTAAAAGCGTCCGTGTCTTCCCGGCACCCCAGAGCTTCTATTTTTGTGTTAATTGTATAGTCACATATAAAACCCCTATTAACAATATTTTTAGGTCAATAAAAAAGACTATACACTGTACCAAATGTCCCATTTTAAACAAAAGAAGCCTGTTGACTGCCGGACAGTGGACTAGTATCAGGTAATAGGTATACCTGGTATACACAGATACTAATATCAGGTAATAGACCTGGTATCCACAGAGACTAGTATGAGGTAATAGGTATACCTGGTATCCAGAGAGACTAGTATCAGGTAATAGGAATACCTGGTATCCAGAGAGACTAGTATGAGGTAATAGGTAGCCTATACCTGGTATCCAGAGAGACTAGTATCAGGTAATAGGAATACCTGGTATACACAGAGACTAATATCAGGTAATAGACCTGGTATCCACAGAGACTAATATCAGGTAATAGACCTGGTATCCACAGAGACTAATATCAGGTAATAGGAATACCTGGTATCCACAGAGACTAGTATCAGGTAATAGGAATACCTGGTATCCAGAGAGACTAGTATCCGGTAATATACCTGGTATCCACAGAGACTAGTATCAGGTAATAGGAATACCTGGTATCCAGAGAGACTAGTATCCGGCAATATACCTGGTATCCACAGCGTAGGAATATGTTGGTCTGTTCGTCCAGGGTGGTGTGTTGTTGTTGTTTCATCTTCTTCCTCATCTAGAGACAACCACACAGAAAGATCCTTTAATGCAAGTGGTGTTCAACCCTTAGTTTTCACATCAAGGCCCATTTTTTATTTATTCAGCATTTAAGTCACAGACCACCATTGTTATGACATTTAGCCCCTCAGGACCACAACTAGAGAATATGTTGTTGTCGTTGGATGAGTTGGTGTCCACAATTACATGCTGTATGTATTGATGTTGGTACCATTTAGGAGAGATGACAGGCAAACTCAAAATCGAAATAACTATTATTCCACATTCTCTAATCGTGTAGACTTCTTGTCAATTAACTAATGCAGGTGTTTAACAAATAGCTTAACTCTTGAGGGTGTAAAATTACATTTGGTTTCATTTTACGCTCTCAAGAGTTAAAGAGGGTCCACTTGGTTACCAACTCAACATCATTTAGCGGAGGACCACCTGGAACCCCCTCAAGGAATGGTGGTCCCCGGACCACTGGTTGAGAACCGCTGCGATATTGGAGTGGATTTTGAAGGCCTACCATTGGGCGAGTGTGTGTGTGTGTGTTTGTGTGTGTGTGTGTGTGTGTGTGTGTGTGTGTGTGTGTGTGCGTGCGTGCATACCTTCTTCTCTGCGTGGATGATGTGCATCACGTGACCCAGGTACAGCAGGGTGGGCGTGGCCACGCTCAGGATCTGCAGTGTCCAATAGCGCACGTGAGAGATGGGAAACGCCCGGTCGTAACACACGTTCTCACAGCCAGGCTGCAGCGTGTTGCATACGAAGTCTGACTGCTCGTCACCCCATACCTAGAGAGACAGACAGACATACAGTTAGAGAGAGAGACAGGCAGAGAAGTCTAGTAAAAACTAGACTTCATTACTTTGACCATTAACCACTTTTGCGTTGAGTTTGGCGGTGTGGCTCATGTGATATTACAGATTCCATGTGCAACATACACAATCTGAGATCACAAAGACTGCAGAGACAGAGCACAAGATAAAAACATTACATGAACAACTGAAATTGTATGTCATAACCAAATATCATACATATCACATATAGAACAATCCATAAATCACTTCATCACAGAGTCACCCATCACAGAACAAAGACCGCCTGATGTACTGCGGGGGTGTGTGAGTTACAGTAGCTTGAAGCCAATGAGAAACAGAGAGAGTGTGTGGGTGTTATAGCAGATCTACAAGCTCACAACATGAAGGCTTGGTCATAACAAATATAGTAGTATAGTATAGTATAGTATAGTATAGTATAGTATAGTATAGTATAGTATAGTATAGTATAGTATAGTATAGTATAGTACAGTATAGTTCAATCAACCTCATGTCTATGCAGTGGTTATATAAGAAGTAAAGCACCATTATCCAAGGAGCTTTACACAGATTGTGCATTGCATTCACACATTCACACACCAATGGCAGAGGAAACTATGCAAGGCACCTGCTCATTGGGAGCAATATAGGGGTTCAGAGTCTTGCTCAAGGACACTTCGACACTTAACTTTGGGGGAGCACACATGGATCGAACTGGTAGCCGTAAAGGTCCCCAAACGGCCACTCTACCCCTGAGCCACTGCCGCCCCATTATTGTATTTAAAGTATTTAACAGAAATTTAAAGTATTTGCATTTCACAATAATAAAACAAAGTACCTTCTCTGCTCCGGCTCCCAGAACCAGGATGCGGAACACGAACAGAACCGTCAGCCAGACCTTCCCGATAACCGTAGAATGAGTCTGGACCTTGTCCAGGAGACGACCCAGCAGGTCCCACTCACCCATGTCTAGAAACAACCCAATGACAGGGTTATTAATTATCAACCCAACATGTAGGAATAACCCAGGGTTATTATCAACCCAATTAACACACCCCACTCACCCATGTCTAGAACAGTGGTTCCCAAAGTGGGGAACGGGGACCCCTTTGGGGTCCTTGAGAGAGTTCCAGGGGTTCCCCAGCTAAATGTTAATTTAGACCCAAATGGACCCTTATGGGTATGTAACTCAGAGAGTGTACAAATGGACCCTAACAGATCAAGTTGGTTCCATTTCTACACTCTCAGAGTTAAATTAGCAATGCTTTAACAATACAAATTGGGGTCTCAGAGATAGAAATGCTATTAAATGGGGGTCCGTAGCCTAATGCCTGTCAAACTGAGGGTTGTTGAAATTAAAATGGTTGAGAATAGCTGCTAGAGCCGTAACAATGTTCTCTAGTGGGGGTCCCTGGCATATATTTTCAAATGGGGGTCCAATTACTGTAAATGTGGGGGTCCTTGACGTGAACACGTTTTGGAACCACTGGTCTAGAACCAAAGACATAGAAAGGTAGACGCCTCTTCCGACTCTGGGTCGAAGTGCACGGGCAAGCTTCCGCGTTAGTGCCAAAGAACGCAATGAGTCACGTGACTGGATGGACGCCGCCATGGCGCTCATGTCCATATAACTTGTAGTGTTATGGTGTTTGGTGTGTCCAAACGTTTTTCATAGGGGGCCATATTAGAAAATATTAAGACACCCAAGGGCCAAAGTACATCTCCTCGACTGACTCACTATGACCTCACTATAACAAAGTCACATACTTGCATCACATTTAAAATGATTTTATGTACCTCATCATCAGTATTTAATACAATTGTCTTTTGTTAGGTGTGCTATGAACAAAACACAAAAATAGCCTTATTTATTTCACATTATACCAAATGTAGCCAGACGTGCAAGGTAACATTTAATAAAATAGCCTTTTTTGGACACCTTCAGAATGAGAGAACAAGGAATCCTGACAAATTATACTCTGAGAAATGCCCAGGTTAATAAAAAAAACAACAACTTCAATATAGAAATGTTGGGGTAATACAATTCAGGTATGAAGCTGAGGGCCGTATAAAATCTGTCCCCGGGCCGCATTTGACCCGCAGTCTGCACTTTGGACACACCTGAAATAACTCAATATGGGCGCACTTCCGCCCTCAGTGCGAGACAGGTCGCTCCTATGAATTGCATGCAGCGGATGAGGCGTCTACCTTTCTATGTCTAGAACACCTATTGTAGAAGCTGCCTCAGGGCGGACCAGAGGTAGAAAGCTGTCGTTCCCTGATGTCATCGCTAGGGACACATGCTTCAGTAGGCAGGAACTGGGGGTGGCAATGAAGGACTGGGAAGTCTGGCGTAACATTGTGGAATCCATGATCTCGACCGCGGTCGAAAAATGATGATGATGATGAGAAGCTGACGTGGCGTTGTCAGCTTGTAGATCGGCTAGTTTCTCCATGTGTTGTTTTTGAGGTATTAAAAAGGTCTTAAAAAGTCATTAAATTGTCACTTTATAAATGTGCAGATCGCCTGTATACACTATACTGTATGTAGTTTACTGTGGAGTGAGAAAACACTGTTCAATCTAGGGACCACCTGAAATAATCTAGGAACCCCCCAAAATAATCTGGGGATGCCCATGGTTTGACAACCACTGCTCTGACTGAAAGACAACTCTGCTGTGTTGGAAATGTGAAGCAGCTGGCAGTAGTGGGAAGTAACTAAATACATTTACTCAAGTACTGTACTCATATTGAGGTATTTCTTTTTATAAATTTGGAAACTTGAAATGAGAAACCCTGCACAATGAGTAGGCTACTTTTACTTTTGGTACTTTAGGTACATTCTGATGCCAATACTATTTGTCTTTTACTCAAGTACATTTTCAATTACAGACTTGTACTTGGAACAGAGTATTTCTATATTAGCCTACAGTATTAATTGAAGTTAAAAAAAGTCTGAGTACTTTTTTCCAGCTGGTAGCCTGCAGTGAAATAACGCAAGATAACCGTGTCCTCTCATTCAAGGCCTGTCGTCCTTATCACTATGTGCGTGCGTGCGTGCGTGCGTGTGTACAGGTTCATATCAATGTTTTGGGAGCCAATGTCTCTTCACCTCTGACACATCAAACTAGCCTGGAAGCCAGACCAATCTGCCGCAGGGAAGGAAAAAAATCACACCTGTGTGAAGTGAGGGGCGCTCTTATCATCTTACAACGGAATTTGGTATAGCTTGGAGCAGCTATAAATGTTACTTTATTCAACGATTAGGTGATGTAATGATGAAAGTAAAACAAACAGTGTCAAAACAAACATTAAATTATCTTTATTGTTAATGGCATCCAATGTTTGTGTTAGGGACAAGATGATGTAAAATTTGTTTAAAACAAACATTGAACTAAACACAACACTATTTATAAAAAAGCTCACAATGCATCACATCACGACACAGTGTGAGCTTATAGATCTGCTATTTTCAAATGGCTGAAATGTATATAGGGCTGAGTGGTTAACGCCTGTTTTGTAATAATGATCAAAATCTATAAGTAAAATCTAAATGAAGTTTTCAAAAAATATATAGTAAGTAAAAGTATAATATTTTCCTCTGAGATGTAGTGGAGTAGAAGTAAAAGTACAGACAATTGGAAATACAAAAAAAAAATCTACTTAAGTAAATGTACTTTATACCAGTGATTCCCAAACTTTTTCATTTCAAAGACTCCAACATTGATAAGAGAAGATTTTTACAGCTCTATAGCAGTGATTCTCAACCTGTTTAATTTCAAGGACCCCCAGTTTGACCTGAATTAGGCTATACGGACCCCCATTTAATGGCATTTCTATCTCTGCCACCCCAATGTTAATTCAACTGTACATTGTCAGAGTTACAGTCTGTAACTCTGAGAGTGTACTATATAATTTAGCTGAGCACCCCCTGGAACTCGCTCAAGGACCCCTGGGGGTCCCTGGAACCCACTTTGGGAACCACTGCTTTATTCCACTGCTCTGTTGTGCCCGTTAACCAGGCAGTGACTTTTATCAAATCTTAGTTTTTCAGACTGGTAAAAGTCACTCTTTGGCGAACATAAACAAAACAATGGGTTTTAAGGTCGCTGTGCGGCCTTCAAAATCCACTCCTAGATCGCAGTGGTTCTCAACCAGTGGTCCGGGGACGAACAAGTGGTCCTTGAGGAGGTTCCAGGTGGTCCCCAGCTAAATGATGGAGAGTTGGTATAACCAATGGATAGTTCATAGATCCTTAACTCTTGAGAGAGTACATTGAAACCAAACCAAACACTAAGGTTTGCCCACCTGCCTCCTGGCAGGTAAATACAACTTCCGGGCATGCAGGTGGAGTCTGCTTTCAGGTTGCCTGACTGGGCAAGTGACTCCTTTGAGAGGGGCCGCAAGTTCACGCAACCATCTATAAACACAACCCGCGATATCTGTCTAAACACCTGAGCGTGGCCAGAGCGCTCTCGGCTCTGTCTTCTGCTCTGTGGAATGTAAAATAAGAGTGCTGTTTACCTAATGTACACATATAAAATAACAAGTGAGAACCCATAGTCATAGCGATGTATGTATTTGGTATAACAATTGAGGTATGACATTTCTTATAGCACAGCCCCAGAAAAAAATAAATCAATAAATTGAACAGTAAATCAAATTTTACCCATAATTTTATATTGGGCAATTTAATTAACAGGCAAGTGGCCATGACCTTTGTGCAAGTAGAACATGACCTGTATAGCTGCCCGATGGGCAATTGCCTCTGAGACCTTAAGTGTCAACCCCTGCTGGGTCCATTTGGTTTCATTTTATGCTCCCAAGAGTTACATTGTTGTTAACATCTGCATTACTTGAATGTACAAGAAGTCTACACTTCTAGTCTAGAGAATGTGGACGAATTATTATTTTGATCCTTTGCCTGTTCTCTCTCATAATGGTACCAACATTAATAATTAAACAGCATGGAATTGTGGAGCAAACTAGTAAACATAGCAGATCTACAAGCACACATACATACCTACAAGGACACAATGTGTTGTGAGCTTGTAGATCAGCTATTTTCAGTACTACTTTTCACCACAAATAGTTGACACCCTGTTGTTGTTGTTGTGGGTGACATTCTGTGTAAACTCTTATCATGAAATCAGTGGTTCTCAAGGTGTGGTCCGGGGACTCCCAGGGGTCCTTGTGGGCAGTTCCTGGGGTCCCCAGCTTTGATTGATTGATTGATTGATTGATTGATTGATTGATTGAACATTTCATTCACAGTTTGTAGAATGTGTACATTTCAAAAGTACAGGACAAAATCTGCTACGAGAATGGAACCATAAAAAGCAAGAATTGTCCTCCATTTTCAATTAATCAGAAATTTTAAAGACGTACAAATAATACAATTAAACTACACTAAATTAGCTTTTCATATAACATCAGTTAAACCACCCTATGAATTGCAGATCTACAAACTCACAATGAATTGTCGTGTGACCCGTTGTGAGCTTGTAATATTGTGGAACGTTCTGTTCAATGCTGGAAACAATACTGACTGTAGTTCAATGCACTGGTGGAAAAAGTTTGCATGTTTTACTTAAGTAAAAGTATCAATACTGCAATGTAAAAATATTCTTTTAAAGTAGTCCGGGCGGAACTCAAAATGTACAAAAAAAGTATCGGCATCAAAATATACTTAAAGTACCAAAAGTAAAAAGTACTCAGAATGCCCCCATTTCACAAGTTCTCGGTTGCGTATTAAAACGAATGAAAATAGCCGGATCTACAAGCTGATGCGTACTGTATCAGTACTGTATCAGTACTGTATAAACATCGGAGATATATCTGACTGTTAATACTGATCAATGTCTGTAACTAACAATGTATAGAATTAATTAAAATTATCAATGGACTAGAATCATACAGTCTTTATTCATACAGGGGGTTCTGGGGTAGAGAAGGGCTGGGCTGGATGGGAACCATGCACAAGGTTCCCGGTTTGATCCCAGGCCCCCCCATGAGTTAGTGTCGAAGTGCCGTTGAGCAAGACTCTGAAGTCTGATCCCTAATTGTTCCTGATGAGCAGGTTGCTGCTTTGCATGATCAGCTATTTTCACTAGTCTCGACCTGAAACCTTTGGGGAGCACTGGTCTATTGAATAATTTCATTTAAACTCACCTTTTAGTCGACAAAAATGTATTTTGGCTGGCCTTGATGCCGTTGTAATGGCTGATTTTACACTTGCTGAAAATAGCTGATCTACAAGCTCACAACGTGTCACACTGCAACGCGTTGTGAGCTTGAAGATCAGCTATTTCCAGCATGCAACCCAACTGTAAAATTACTTATACTGGATCTCTTGTCCACTAGTCCCTCCCTGACATTTTAGTCTAGTTTTTATTTGTCGACGAAATTTTCTGTATAGTTAGTCATAGTTTCAGTCATCATGGCTTAGTTTTTAATTTTTTTATTCAGTTTTCCTCAGTGTGAAACGGTAGTCGACGAACATTTTTCGTCATAGTCTTAGTCGACAAAAACAACACTATTTTGTTTTAAACTGACCAACAGACTAGTAGTTCTTTATATAATGTGTTTAAACTCACCAACAGACAGCAGTATTCTCAGCAGACACAGCAGAGGTGAGGGCAGTAAGTTGTGGAGCGAGAGAGACACACACAGAGATGTCTGTTCCCTTATCAAAATCCTTCAACCCTCCTCCTCCTCCTCCTACTGTGTGTGTGTGTGTGTGTGTGTGTGCGTGTGTGTGTGCGTGTGTGTGTGTGTGTGTGCGTGCGGCCGTGCGTGCGTGCGTGTGACGTCCTACTACTGCTGGTAGACACACCATACGAAAAATACAAAAAACACCTCGTTCTCAACGAGTGGCCCGGGGACCACCAGTGGGCCTTGAGGGGGTTCCAGGTGGTCCCCAGCTAAAATGATGGGAGAGTTGGAAACCGTTTTACGCTCACAAGAGTTCAATTATTGTTAGACATCTGCATCACTGGGGGCACGGAGGCGCTATAGGAGGTGGTCCTGGGTTAGTTTCCGTCCAGGGACGCTGTGGGCACTAGCAGTGGTGGAAAGTAACTAAGTACTTTTACTTAAGTACTGTACTTAAACTTGACAAATCAAAAAAAATTAAAACATGGCATTTCTTGTCAAAGCTGTGATCAATGCATCAAGTGGTTTAAATGTCTGCACGCCATAGGCTAGCTACATTTAACGTAACACTGTAGAACACACCACCTTATCAGACAACACTGATAAGCACCAGCATGCAGGCCGGCAGCACAAGAACCCCACCTCTCATAAGATGCATTGGAAAACTGCACTCACGTGTAAAAAATAAAAAGCCCCATCAAACTTTCAGATGCTGTTTTTCTCCCAGTGTGGAGGAAGGATGATTAGGATTTTTATTGTGATCTCCCACTCTTGAAATAATATTGGTTTCTGTTGTGTGTGAACAATAATAGCAATTCAAAGCAGTTGTTCTCAAAACCACACCTACATTCGCTATCATAGGAAGGTGTGGTGCGCTCATGATCACGGCAGCAGAGCCTGTTTGCGCATGGCTGCACGCGCACCTGCAGCCCATCAAGTATAATTTATGCTTCGTCCAGCGATGGTGTCGCGCACGCAGACCTCTACACTCCCAACAGTCTCATCCGCGATGCGATGTGAGCTTGTATTTCAGCTGTTCTCTGTGTGCAATACTATTGTGCAATGAAGTATAAATGTCTCCTAGGGTGCACCTCACTAGCCAACACACAAGAGGAGGTTGAATGAACTGAAACCAGCGCTCCCCAAAACAACAGGTTTGGGGAGGAATTGATTACATGAAACAGTCACCCGTGCGAGCAGTCTCAATGTTTGTAAACAAATAATTGATCTATAGCAGCGCTACTCAACCTGCGCCCCGCGGGCCGCAACATGTCTGTGCGACCCGTCATGCCGTCATGGTCATACCAATACAAAATATTGTTGTAGTAGTAAGACGCCCTGAGGGCGAGAACACGTGCACGCATCCGCCTGGGTGACAGCAGACTGCTGGGCGAGCGCTGGCGCTTTGGAATGGGGGGTCAGATCAACATATGGAATGAATTCTGCAGATCTAGGTGATGATCCAGTCTTCTCCACGTATGGCTATCCAGGGTTTGATGAGGTCAGTTATATAATAGAAGAGTTGCGTTATTGAGGGGGCACAGAACAGTGCCAGTGTCACGTGATCCCAGAAGCGCTTGGGCGCACTTCTGCGCTCATACTGGGAGCCTGATTAGGGACAGCCTGGGGACAGTCTGGAGTTGAAGTACAATGTTTTGAACGAGAGCGCCGCGGATATCGGCAATTTTAGGTATGTATGCAAAATGACAACTGTTTTAAAGTATTACTCCGTGACAACTAAAGTCTCTGTAATGTTTATGTTGTCCTATTACTAAAAAGCTATCTAAAATAAATGTATAAGATCATTAAAAGCCGGACCTGGGGCTGTTGCCTTTCACTCTTCCAGTCACTGAAGTGTAGCCTAATGGCCATTAGCCACCTGTTGTTCACCAACAATTAATGAACGTGGCAATACATATTTGATTCTGCATAAGGAGAAGAGACTGGAGCAGCACGGACATTTAGAGCCTTTTATTTAGGTGCCAAGTATACAAACGACTAACGTTTCGACCTTGCAGTCTTCATCAGTCATAGGGTGGTAGCATTTGGGCATGTCTTAAATACAGGCTGGGCTATCAATGAGCCAATGACAAGATACCATGAAACATGTAATAACCAGTTACTACCAGCAGTCTAGACAGTTAAGAGGGTGGCTATGGAAAAAACGCTGTTGAACAGTAAAATAAATAAAGTGAAACAGTGATTTAACCATAAAAAAGCCATCAAGATTAAAAAACAATATTTAGGAACAACAGTGCACATACATAGTTAAGGGCCTTGTGGCCAAATATATAGAAAAAATAAAATACAGAGGTACATCAGAAACAAGACAATAAAACACTCAGGGCAAAAACAGAAGACTTCAGGGACCGTCTAAAAAGGGGCATGTCTATAAAAAACATGAAAGGCTCAGTTCTTCATTGAGGCCATTGGGTTCTAAAGTGTCAAGTGTGTGTATCCACTGTGCTTCTCTGCGGAGCAACTTGTTGATTATATCACCTCCCCGTGGCGGGGCTGTGATTTTTCTATTCCCCAAAATTTAAGGGAAGCTGGTGACCCATGATTAGCCTCTTTATAATGCCTGGCCATGGCATAATCAAGGTTTTGGGTTTGAATGGCGGTTTTATGTTCTCCAATTCTTAATTTGAATTGTCTTTTTTTTGGCCTATGTATGCTAGTCCACATGGACACGTAAGCAATATATGACATGTGTTGAGTTGCAGTTAATAAAAGATGATATTTTGTGTTTTTTACCTGTGCGTGGATGGGTAAAACATTTGGAGTTAAAATAATTGGAGCATTGTGCGCAGTTACCGCATTTATAAAAGCCTTGGGGGCGGGGGGGGGGTTGAGAGCCATGTCGAGGGGGGGGGGGGGGGGGGCATTCATGTCCGAGTGGACTAGACGGTCTCTGAGGCTTCTGGAGCGTCTGAAAGAGAAGAAAGGTGGGTCAGTACATATATTTACAAGTTTGGGATCACTTTTCAGGATGTGCCAGTGTTTCAGAAATGCATTTTTAATTACCCCTGCCGCTGGTGTGACAGGTGTGGAGAAACAGAGTCGTGTTGGTGTCTGCTTTTTCTTTTCTCTAAATCGATTAGTGAGGTTTTGCTATAGTCCGTGGTGGAGCTACAATTACGTCTAAGGCGTAAGTATTGGCCTTTGAGACCTTTTGACAATTGAGACCTTTTTTTTTTTTTTTTTGACCTTGTTTCTCTCTTTTTTTTTAATATATTTGTATTGCGTTTTCTACATTTTTTCCCCTCCCATGTGGAGTCCTTATACATGTCACTGTCAGCATATACATTTGTTGATACAGTACGTACGTCTTAAGGCACCCCTCATTTTCCTCCCGTCCACCCACTGAGCCCACCCACTCTTCCCCAATGCAGAGATAATACAGCTGGAAAAGGGGAAAATTACAACAACAAAAAATACAGAAAAAAAAAAGAAAAAATAAGTAAGTAAATTAAATTTAAAAAGGAGAAGGGGGAGGGGAAAGAGAAGAAAGGAGGAGAGGGGGGGGGGGGGGACCACCTGTGTGTGCGCGCAGCCACCGGTTTGCACGACGCATATGCAATGCATAGGCATAATGCGTTCACCCTTATATAGTTAATATTAGTAATATTTATAGTAATAGTATAGTAATAGTAATAGTATAGTAATATTTCAAATATCGCTCATCTCTGGGACAACTGTCAGGGTTCTTACGTGATCAACAAAGGGCGTCCATGTTTGCTGGAAAGTTGTCATGGAACCATTAAGTGCGAATCTAATCTTTTCAAGTTTAAGATAGAATAGTACGTCCTTTATCCATCCGTTATGTGTGGGTGGGGAAACTTGTTTCCATTTCAGGAGTATGAGACGTCTGGCTAAAAGAGAAGTAAAGGACATTATTCTTTTAAGGTGTAGGGGAATGTTAGTCCCTGGGGGAATACCAAACAAGGCCGTTAACGGGTTGGGTGGGATAGGTACACACAATATGTCAGAATATGATTGAAATATGGCTGTCCAAAAGTCCACCAGTCTAGGGCATGACCAAAACATGTGTGACAGGCTAGCAGCGGGTTGTCTGCACCGGTTACATGCATCATTAATGTCTGGAAATATCTGTGCTAATCTTGCATTTGTGTAATGAACCCGGTGAATGATTTTACATTGGATGAGATTATGTCTAGCACAGATTGAGGAACTGTGAACCAGTCTCAGAGCTGTCTTCCATGTCGGGTCGGGCAATTCTAGCCCCAGGTCCTGCTTTGAGACCTTTTGTAAAGTAATCACTTCTGGAAAATAACAGAAGACATGTAACACATTATTGTCTGCTGTGTTGTTATTCAATTTTTATAGAGGTATGGTATCTCTATAAAAATAGAGATACCATAAAGTACAAAATACATTTCTGAACGCATCAAGTATCGTAAGACTTCCCACCGTTTCCTGTCTGGCAGCCAAATATTGCGATACTTCGGAGCCAGAAACGATACCTGCTGCTGTTTAGATCCTCAGATAAAATTATATACTGTGCACTCTGTGCACATCGAAAAGTAAGTGATTAAAAAACAACCTGTGATATGTCTTCTGTTATTTTCCAGAAGTGATTACTTTACAAAAGGTCTCAATTGTTCATGAATAATGTTTGTTATGAGCTGGTCCAGCTGGCTCCATTCACTGCCATGTATTCATTGCACTTCCCATGTGACGGCTCCCATGAAAGTGTCCATGAAAGTGTCATGGCACAGCCCAGTCACCTGACCACTTCCCTTCCTTCTCAGAGCTTCCTTGTGTGGTACCAGGATGTGAATCACCCACATGTGTAACATGTGCCATGTGGACAGTGGATATGTGCCCACCCCCGCTGTGTGAGTTGGCCTGTTTGAGAGAGGAAGTTCTTTATCAGCTCCCCCACTGTGAGCAAGGTTTGGGGAAGCTCTTTTGAGGAAGGACATTTTAACCCCCTCATAGTCCTTTGTCTGACTGTACTTCAAGATTATCGATCAGTTCAACCCATGACATTACTGCTTTACAATAATTAGACATTCAATGGATTATTATAACTTGTAGTAGTTTTAGTTAGATATTCATGAGAATTCTACTGGCTCTCTTCCCTTAGAGAGACATTTCACACCTCTTTGTCAACTCAGCAAAGCCAGGGCCTGCTTTCATCAGCGCTGGAAGGGGGGTGCGGAGGGTGCGCCAGCACCCCCTGCTGGTGGGGAGGAGAATTGTTGGGATTTTGGGGATCTTTTTAATTTTTTGTAAAAAAATATATATTATATATATTATATATAAGTATATACACACATATATAGTAAAAAAATATGTATTTAACTTTTGGGAATAAAATTGGTGTTGAAAGAGGTGTTTTAGTTTCACCTGTGACCTGGCTGTACTGCCGGCCGGCCACGGTGACCCGGTCGTCATTAGTAGAACGGAAGTTGATTGTTGAGAGAGAGCGAGAATTTAAAACAGAAAGATTAATGATGGCGCAAAAAATAATTAGTGATTTTTTCGGTTCAAAAACCCCCGGCCCCAAATCATCTAGGATTCAATTTCAACTTGATGACCCGGACAACGAAGCCGCTTGCAGCAGTGCCAGTGTTAGTCGACCACCAGCAGCAGCACCAGAAGCCGCCCCAGCGGGAGCGACATGCCGCAGAAGCCCGACACCTGAGACCCAGCCACCGGCTCGGCCGGCCGAGGAGGAGCTACCTCGACCCCCGCCGGTAGAAGAACACTTACACAACGAGAACCCTGACCCGCTGTCTGTTGTCGGAATTGACGAGCCTCGTCAGCCAGACATGCGATTTCCTGGCAAAAAGTTTGGAACAGAAAGTTACGAGAGGTCATTTCAAAAAAGTTGGTTCACCAAGTGGAAATGGTTGCATTACATTCCAGAGAGAGATGCTGTTTTGTGTTTCACCTGCTGTAAAGCATTAGAAAAAGGATTGAAGCATCACGACAGTAATACCAGTTCCTTTTCAAGTGGAGACGGTTTTTGCAATTGGAGAAAAGCAACATCTAAGTGTGGGGCGCACGAGCTGTCAGATATTCATTCCGACTCCGTTAGGATGTTAGCCTCACTTACACAGACGCCCATTAATGCTCTGTTGTCAGACATTGCTGCAAAACAACAGGAAACAGCCAGACATGTCCTGGAATTAATATTTCGGTCTATACGATTCATCGGGAGCAATGGGCTTCCACTGAGAGGCCATGAGCACAAAGGTGGTGTTTTTTGGAACTTGATGGTGGAACGCACCTATGCACTACCACACTGTCGTGAGTGGCTAGAGAGGCGAGACAATAGGATGTCTGACACCATTCAAAACGAAATCCTGGAAATATTCGCCCATGCAGTACTAAGAGAAATAGTATCAGATGCTAGAAAGAGCCCTTTTTATGGGTTGGAGCAGTTTTCCTGTAGTATGCAATATGTCAACTCACAACTGGAGGCAGTTAATGTTTTTCTGGGATTTTACAATGCACCAGATTCAACTGGGGAAACTATTTTTTCCTGCATTAAAGATGTTTTCCTTCGCTTGAATCTGCCACTGGAGCGTTTAAGGGCTTTTGTTTTGATGGTGCTGCGAATATGTCGGGGCGCGTAAAAGGGGTCCAAGCTAAACTGAAAGAGCAGTGCGTAGATGCACTTTATGTGCACTGCAGTAACCATTCATTGCTTTACAAGAAGTGGCAAGAGAAGTTTGCATTGTTGCAGACACTTTAAACTTTGTACAGGGCGTCTCAGTGGTGATCGGGGAGTCCTCAAAGAGCCAGTCGCTGTTCAAGTCACTGTTTGGCGGTGATGATGTGGTGTGTAATCTGCTCTCTTTATGCCCCACACGATGGGCAGTGCGCACCCGGGCTATTTCAAGGGTAATTGTAGCCTATCCAACTTTGTTGGAGACCCTGAAAATCCTACAAAATGATAAATCTGTCAGGCCCGATGCTCGCTCCAAAGTTACCGGTCTATACAAACAAGCTCAAAAAGGGAAAACGTATTTTGGACTGTTGTGCTGCGAGGCTCTATTTGGACCATGCGAGGCTGTAGCTACGTCGCTACAAAGTGCACAGGCAAGCGCGAGGGGGACTGAGGAAACGGCTGCTGCATTACGAGTGAGCATGAGAAATCTGAGAGAAGATGGAGTTGTTAAGGAGATGTTTAGCAAAGTGACAGCTTGTGCAAAAAAACATGAACTGAAAATGCCCCTTCCTCCAAGAGCCAACAAAACACCTGCCCGGTTTAGGCACACAGATGAGTCAGAGGATATCGTGACAGATGTGGGAGAGAAGGAGTGGAGGCGTGAGTTCTATGAGGCCTTAGATCTTGTGCACACTGAGATAAACCGTCGTTTTGACCAAGAAGGATTACGAGTTGCTGCCATGAGAGAGACAACTCTTATCGATGCTGCACAGGGAGTGTATAAATAATTGAATGGGGATATTGCGGCAAAGCTTCCTTGTCAGATTGACCGCGTTCGTCTCCATGCGCAGCTGAAATTTCTGGGTGACCTGTCCAAATCCCAGAAAAAGGAGAAAACGATCAAGACAGCTCGAGATGTAGCTGGATTCGTTAACGGATTAGATCGTCAAACAACAGAATCACTCAAATACGTTGTAATGTTAATACAACTCTGTCTCTGTCTACCTGTCTCCGCTGCTTCCTCTGAGAGGACATTCTCCACTCTGCGCCGAATAAAAACTTGGCTGAGGAATAGTATGACACAGAGAAGGCTGACACACGTGACGTTGCTGAACATCCACAGTGACATTCTTGATAACATGGACATTCAGCCACTGATGAAGACGTTCATCGCCAACACACCAGAACGAAAATCTACATTTGGAGTCTTCAAATAGGTGAGACATGCATTACATTAGCCTATTTATATGCTGCTGTTCGACTGTTAGTGAAATAGAACACTCTTTCTGAGAGAGAGAGAGAGAGAGAGAGAGAGAGAGAATATCCAGCAAGATTTGCATTTTGCGTTATAATTTGGATTGATAATTAATATCATATTTTGTGAGTATGATGAATGTGTGATTGATGCTGGAATTGTTACTTGGAGCATGCAGCTCATTCGTGCGCTCTTGGCTCTCCTTGTTGCAGGTGCATGCGGCCTGGGTGCGCACTGTGCCGGTGACGGGTGACCGGTCTGTGCCTGAAGTGATCTCAAACAGTGGAACTTGAGGAAGAGATCATACTATGTTTGATTTGATATATTTTATTTATTTTGATATAATTCATATTTCAGCCTGTGGCACAATATTATTTAATTGAAGCCTGGGTGCGCACTGTGTGCCGGTCTTGTCTGTGCTGTGATGTCAAACAGTGGAACTTGAGGAAAAGATCAATACATTTGATTTGATATATTTTATTGTTTTTGATATATGAATATTTCAGCCTGTGGCACAATATTTTCTTTTTTATTGAAATAAATCCCTGTTCCTTCACCAACGTCTGGTTGTGTAACTTGTAAATGTAATGCACGGCCTGCCGGGCCTAGTTAATAATAATGCTTGTCTGCAGCTCATAGTTTTGCGGCACCAAAATACTGTTTTTGCGTGCGGACCCGACCCGCGCAGGCCCGATTTTTCGCGCGGCCACGGTGTCGTTGCCATGACAGCTCCCCTGACCTCTGATGACTTCCCGCGCGCCTGCCTGCTTTGGTCACAGGCCCATGAGTGACAGTTTAAGTACTGAGATTTTTGGCAAATTATGCAGTGCACATTTTATTAATAGGAATCCAACACTGAGCTTCATACCCAGCGGAACAGTCTTCATGCTGAATCAATAAATAGTTCCCAAATCTCGACACTCGGTGAATGACAAGACGGCAGTTGCCCATTGAACGTTTCCCAGAAACACATTAAACAGTGAGCCATTCTAAAACAACGGACGATCGCCTGCCATCAACTCAGGGACGACCGCGTCGGAGGCATAGAGTGGCCGCTGCAAAACCACATCCCGCTGTCACTTCTACCGACAACGCTGTCTTTTGAAGAGGAGCCGTGTCCCGTAGTAAAGAGCAGCTGAGCGGAGAGGGTTACTGTGGGTGAGCGGAGTACGGAGGCTAGCTGCAGAGCTAACGCACAAACACACACCTACACACACACACACGCCAGAGTGCACGCACGCGCACACACATCCATACACAAGCGCCAGGAGGCTGTTTTGTTTATTTTCTTTTAGTTGTTGGGTTCAAACGAAATCCCGAAGTGGAGTTTATTTCTTTTGGTTTGACAACAGTGGTGCACGGCACCTGGGTTCCTTTGGTTATTGTAAAACCAGAAGTGGAGTATAAGGGTGTGCTTAAATGTGCCATGAATGAACTGAACTGAACTGAACTGCCCTTTCTTTATTATAATACAAACCTTAAACGTAATTTCTGTGTCCTTTGCATTTATTGACTGAGTGTTTTGGGTTGTTGACATCATTTCCTATGTGTATTGAAATGTACTGATTCATTATATATATATATATATATATATATATATATATATACATATATATAATATATCCCTGAGTTAACTGCTGTATTTTACAGGGACCTTTAGGGTTTCTCCTCGACTCAAACTTTTATGGGTGAAACCGCTACAATATATAAAACCCGAGTGCACTTGTATGCCTAAATGCATGCATTCTAGAGGCAAGTTAGCCTAGAGTCCCATACAGAAGCACGACACCTTTTTATTTATTTATTAGGATATTTCAATCATGCGCGATTGGGGCTGCTCACTCGCGGCAGCCTTCTACTCGAAGTGCAACGCGTTGTGAGCTTGTAGATCAGCTCTCGCGGACTCTCACTGCATGTTAAAAAAGACAGACAGCTAGCAGCATGCTGCCGCTGAACAGAGTCCAATCTGGGTGAAATTCACATTGGAAAATGAATATAACGGCAAGGTGAGCCCGGCCTGGCCCGACTGGCTTTTGGCTATATATGGTTCACAGACATGCCGGTCTGCCAGACAGACAGCAGTCACTATAGGGCTAATTAGCCCTATATAAAAAATTGAAGACCACATTAGCCCTACTGAATGAATGGCATCAGCGTGTTTGAAAGTCGGCCAGTCATATCATAGTTTTAAGCCAGCTCACCTGTTCACAAACATGACGGACAGACAGACAGACAAGAAAGGCTGTTGATGATTATTATTACCACTGTAACTCGCTGATCAGCATATGTTGATAGAGACTCAGCCAATTAAAGTTTCACGTACGTAGGTCTAAATGCCTTTGCTGCAAGCATATCTGCCTCCATTTGCGTCGTGGTATTAATTTATAATAATGTATATTGATCACATGCGGACGCCACACAGAATAGCCAACTCTTACCTGCAGCTGAGGAAACAGAACAAGTTGGATCGGATGAAATATAGCCTTTAGTACAAAAACGAATTAATCCCACAAGAAAAAAAAGAAATATGTGTCCATGCATGTCCATATATTTGCTTTCCAAATCCGACAGTGCAGGTCAGGGAATCAATCACCGCAGTAGGCTAATCAGTATAGGGCATTTTATCATTGCCGAGTTTTAATATAGCATTTGGTCGTGTGGGGAACAGCACAAATTAACTTCTTTCTCATTATGTGAAAGTGAAACTGTAACATCAGTTAACTTATTAACGTTGGAGTGAAGCAATGCGTGCCAAGTTGGCAAGTTTCCTTTATAATTATATAGGCCTACATATAACTTGCGCTGTTTGCTTGAAGATCTGTCCGTGCAGGGACCCGCCTGTCAAAATTAACTGCTCTACTAGCTCATTAATTTAATTTTTAATTTAAAGCTCAGGAATCCTCTGTGCAGGCTATGATGACGTATTTCGATAGTTCCTGTTGCCTTATATGGTGTTGAATGGGCGTGGATGTTCCAGCTAACCAGGCGACACCAGGCGAATCGCTTGGGAAAAATGCAGAAAGGATACACTCGGCAATCCGCACAAATTAAGTGATTACACCACCTTCCCTGAATAACACGTCCTCTCAACGTAGCTTGATCGGACGGAAAAATACGATATCAATACGCATCTGTTTACGCATCAGTTACACTGTGGCGTATTTCTCCTTTGTGAATGAGGACCATTGAGATCTTGGTACAGTAGGTGAGTAGACAGATTTAACGTGATAATGTAAATTCCCATTCAGTGCATTGATAGCATTCAAACCGGGTGGCCTTAATATAAAGCAAGATTTAATGTACACTTTATCTCGTCAAATGCGCCAGAGGGGCTGGCATTGGATTTTTTTTTGTCATATTAAAGTAGGGAATCATAGCTTCAAATTGACATATTGGTTGTTCAGTTTGACTCTCCAGTTTTGGAGATATATGGCTTATGGAGCAATGTCTTGCAGAGAAACAGCGAGTTGAGAAAACAAGCCTGAAAGGCTCACTTCTGTGGACTGGAAGTTTTTCTCCTCTGGTGAAAAGCTGGAGACTGCAGGATGAGCCCCTCAGTCAAATCTGGTCACAGATAATGTATAACAGTTTTGTATTTCATTGACACCAAAACAAAGCCCATGTGTTCTGTTGTTGTCACTTGTTTGTTTAATTGTTTCTGTACAGAAACAAATTGTTCTGATACAAAACAATCCCACATTAGAAACATCTTCACAGACAGGGATTACATCGACTCACTGGCCTTCGAACGCCTTGGGATCCCCCAGGAGGAAGTTACTAATGTTGCTCTGGAGAGGAATGTCTGGAGCTCTCTGGTGGAGCTGTTGCCCCCGCGACCCGACTACGGATAAGAGGTTCATTTTGGAAGGGGGACCACACCCAATTCAGTAGCTTAATGCCAGTTATATGTGACCATACATTGATAACCTAAGGCAACCTTTTCAAAATGTCATTAGGCTTGAGTAGCATGTGACATGTCAAACTAGGGGGTTTTCATGATTCTGAATCCATTCCAAGCATTAGATTTGCATGAAAATCACTCCTTGCTTGGGCTAAATTCTGCCATAGTGACTTGCCCAAATGTGCCCAAATGTGATGACCTCATCACATGTGTGGTGACGGCTATGGCTGTTTTTAGCCCAAGGATTGTTTTTCGTATAGAACCAATGCTTGCAATGGATTCAGAATCATGAAAACCCCCTAGTTTTACATGTCACATGCTACTTAAAGGACAACTTTAGTTTTTTTCAACCAAGGTTCATGTTCATGAGGAGTGTTACTTTTTTCATTTGCTGCTTTCTTTCGTTTTAGTGATTTTAGCTGTTTTGACAGGGGGCGGGGGCATTCAAGCATGGGGCTAAATATGTATTTTTTTTACAAACTTTTATAGCGGTTTCTTTTTTCAATATTTACTATAGTCCTAATAGACCCCACGAAATTACATCTGTCCACAAAAGATCACGGGATCTACTGAATGTGAAGGTAGCCTACTGGGGGGAAGCCACACTGTGTGTATGTCAGTTTGACACATTCAGTAGATCCCGTGATCTTTTGTGGCCAGATGTAATTCTTTGGGTCTATTAGGACTATAGTAAATAATAAAAAAAATACATCGCTATGAAATGTTGTAAAAAATACATATTCATCCCCATGCTCGAATGCCCCTGCCCCCTGTCAAAAACAGCTAAAATCCCTAAAACAAAAGAAAAAAAAATCATCTTTTACTTTCTCTAATAGCAACCTAAAACATGAACCTTGGTTGAAAAAAACTAACGTTGTCCTTTAAAGCATAATGACATTTTGCCATATCCTATATACATATAATATAGGCCTATAGACATATAACTGTCGATAACTGGCATTAAGCTACTGATTTGGACGTGGCCCCCCCTTTTTTTACATTTCATAATGTAAATAGTATCCCAAGCGGCACATTTTACTACTTATTTTGATGGAAAGAGGCAAATTAGCACAAAACCCAACCGCCATTGAGGGCTTATATTAGGGGGGATAGCCAATAATGCACTTTTGCACAAAATAACACCTGGACCTCTTTGGTGGGGACGTAACAACTACAAATAAAGGTAAGAAAACCTTCTAGCATGGAATTCTCCTGTCAGGGGGTCTTTGCAAATAAAACATTTGAGAATCACCACTGTATGTCCCATAGGGCTAGATTTTGAAGGTGCGTTTTACCAATGGTAATACATAAATTGGCCTCGCTCTGCGCACATTCATATTATGAAAGGCATATCGGCCCGTGTTGAACGCACTGGCCCGTGTTGAACACACACACATTATGGCTTACCGCGTTCCTGAATATTTTAGCATTGTGGGAGTGTCCATATGTTAATTATTTTCGCTTTGCGCAATTTGCTATTAAGCCCCTTGACCTAAAGACACTCAGCGCATAACGATTAGACGTGGGTCTGACCACCTCATAAACGCAAAAAGCACTGTTTGATTTGACACTTGAGCGGCTCTGTGAGGCTGCTAGAGTGTTGCCATGTCTGTTTATTATAAGCGGCTTATTTTTCTGTAAAGTTGCTTTCTGTGTGGTTGCTTTTCTTGTTTCTAAAGTGGTTATGTGGGCTTTTCTCCTAATGTTGTTTAAACCAGTGATCCTCACACAGCACATTCCCATGTCAAGGATCCCCAGATGAATGCATTTGCCCAACTAAGGACGGCTAATCCAAAAATTTAATTAAAAGATTACTTTTGAAAATAGCAGATCTATACCAGCTCACAATGCATCACATTCATTCATTAAAACTATGAACTCTGACTGCAGGGGGATATATAATGATCATTATAACAATGTGCAAGAACATATTTAAAAAGAAGGAAGAACTTTATATTTGTGGACAATCAAAATATGTTTTTTTATTTTAATGTGGTGTCATTCAAATTAATCTGGATATGGCAGACTCACTATTTAGAAAATAAAAACATGGCACTTCATTTAAAATAGGTTACAGACCCCTGTTATATGCACTTATTTTTATAGACCTATTTACTTGTTTCTATGAGACATGGCAGTTTTGCGTCTTTTTAAAAAGAAATGTTGAGATTAGAAACGGCCATAATTCTTTCATTTCTCAACCTTAAAAATAAATAAAAACATCTCCATAATCCGTGGGAAGTTTGCTTTCATATGCTGTATCACACCCGATTCAAGTCTTCTTCAATAAAATGCTACGAGCGAACTCAGCGAAGACCATACCATCGGGGCCACAGCATTACGCAGCACGCATTCAACTCATTCCTTCGTCGTGACTTGAATGAAATAAAATATAATAAACGTTATTTTACTGGTGTTTTTCAATAGAAACAAATAAAGAGCGTGTGTAGGCTACTGTGTGCAAGTGCAACAGTGCATATACATGCATGCACTAGGCTATATTTCTTCCGTGTCGGGATGGTGATTGAGCTCTTCAAGTTCACAGCCCGTTTGTCTTTCATAAAAAAACATTGATATTAGCCTATAAACACTCATGGTTCTCTCATTTCTCAACCGTTTTATTAAATGTAAAAATCTCCATATTCCTTAGGAATCTTGCTTTTATTCGCTGTATGGTACATGGTTCTATCGTTATCGAATTAAACAATATCAAACGAACTTGCATGTTCGGGGGTTAGACGATTCTGGGAACATTACGCATGGATTGCCAATTTGCCAATATGCTGCTATCTACTCGCAGTTCCATTCCGATCTGAAAGGTAGGCCTATAGGTGGGTCTGTTCTTTTGAGGCATAAAGGTGATAGCATGCAGTGCAATAGGAATAATTAACCCAAATGTGACAAAGTCATGTCATGTCTTCTATGGTGCCAGCCTGAAGAAATGTAATAACACGATCCCCAAAGTGCGCATTCCGTATGTGACATCAGCTGACTGGTAAATAGAATAGTACGGACATGTTGATTGGGTACGTCTCAAACACGCCTTAAACACACCCATGACTAATTCAAGGCCGTTTTGCGCACTCCGCGGGGTGTAAAAAGCGCTTCTTAACATGCCCAAAATTGCAATATGACATACCACACGCCCCCAGATCATAATACTGTAATATGATTAGTAATATAGAAGTAAGTAAAATAGAAGTCCTAAATGGCACCCATAGTGTCATGGCAGAGGCGTCCTCTTCCCTGCGCGCATGCACGCACGCGCACACACACAGGTTTGTATTTCTATACTTGTGAGGACATCAACATTTAACTGTGAGCCTATAGAGCCGAAAAGTTGCAGATCTACAAGCTCCCAGTGCATTGCACTGCAACACGTTGTGAGCTTGTAGGTCGGCTACTTTTCCACAGGCAACTACGCATAAATTACGATAAACATTTTGGTTTGCGGTCAGGGTTAGGGCCGATTCATACTCCTATTTTACCGCTATTTCGGCGCTGTAGTGCCGAAATGATTTTGGCTCGTCAGAAAATGTCAGTAGCACCGAAGAGCCGACTTTAGGACGGTGCCCGGCCCACCCCCCCCCCGAACCTCAGATGACGTCACATTGTAGGCTCTACCAGCGCCAAACCGACTTTTATTCGGCTCTAAAATAGGAGTATGAATCGGCCCTTAGACTTGACTCAGGGAAGAGGACGCCCCTGCCATGCATAGTCCGCCATGGCACCGTTGGAGGTGCGACAGAGAAAGCATGCAGAACACCATCCTTCTGTATGAAATATTTAAATTGCAATCCCTAAACCTAAGATCTAAATGTCTGATCCTCATACAACCTGAATATTTTTCTAATTGAAAACCTCTCTCTCTTCCCTCTCGTGAGGAACCAGAAAAAAAAAGATACCTCACGAACAGTGCCAAATCCCTGAACCGGACGTTTACGGATTGCCCTGTAGACTATGAATGTTTGTCACAATTTCACTGCAATCTATCAGCGTTTGTCACTATTTCACTGCAGTCACGTCACTGTTTCACTGGAGCGTTTGTCACTTTATTTCACTGTCCGTGGCAAACTTTAGATTTTCTTTTTACACACCATTACCGAATGTCAAGTCTCCAGGTTTTCTTCCGAATCAGTATGACAATTATTTATTATGACACTATGGGACACCATAGTGATTCTCAAATGTTTTATTTGCAAAGACCCCCTTAAAGGAGAATTCCATGCTAGAAGGTTTTCTTTAGCCTGGTTAATAAACCAGACCGAATCAGCCGTTGGCAAAAAAAAATTGCCTACCGGCGGATTTCGGTCTGGAGAGGCTCAATTGTACGCCCATTTTCTACACACGAGAACGTGTGCGCCCAATAGGGACACGGTATGCAATATGGGCGGGCTTTGGTACAGTGACGTTCAATGCTTGAGACCTTTGACTGACAGTAGCTCTGACCAATTGCGTCAAAGAGAAAATGTTTCCCTGGAAATGAAATCCAAGCTGAGCCTCCCCAGACTAATATCCCGCGGATCCGTGCAATATTAGTCTGGTTTATTAACCAGGCTAGGTTTTCTTACCTATATCTGTAGTTGTTACGTCCCTACCAAAGAGGTCCGCAGGTGTTATTTTGTGCAAAAGTGCATTATTGACTATCCCCCCTAATTCAATTGCGCTTTTGCACAAAATAACTCCTGGACCTCTTTGGTCGTAACAACTACAAATAAAGGTAAGAAAGCCTTCTAGCATGGAATTCTCCTTTAATTCTTAGTGTTCAAATGGAACCAAATAGGGTTGTCTATTAATGTGTTTTCTGGTAATATTATTGTGCACTCATTTTGTATGTCTGTGGCAAAAACTAGAATGCTGACAAAAATGTCCACCACAAGCCAACATGGCGATGACCCCTGCTCAAATTCTGAATGAAGAATGGACCTTCTGGGCGGGAACCCCTGTTGGTGTTTCAAGCATGTTATACTTTAGCTATTGGAAAAGCTTGTAGGTCTGCTATGTTAGAAAATTCGTGAAAATGTGGCCCAAATGTTTGAATATAAAGCCAACAGTTTTTAACTCAAATCTTTGCTTCTTGCGGGGGGGACGGGGGGGGGGGGGGGGGGGACGGGGACGGCGACGACAGACACAACATATTTTCAGATGAGGGTCAGCGGCCAATTACATATAATTTTTGGCGTCCTTGACATGAAATATTGAGCACCACTGATATAGAAACATAGGTATTTCAGAAAACTGTCAGGGTTTAGAAGACAGGCCTAAATGGGTTAAAGAGTTTGAGAACCACTGGACGACTAGCAGCGCATCCAGCGCTCCCTCTTGCTGAGTGGGTATCCTCGGTCCACGCTCAGCTGCTCGTTGACCCTCCAGTACTGGTCCCCCTTGAAGAGGTACACCCTGCCATTGGTCCAGGTGAAGGCAGCGTCGGGGCGTGACGGGAGCCCTCCCGTGAACAGCTTGGACAGAGGTCTGGGGTACATACCCAGGCTGTTGTACTGAAGCTCGTCCCACTGCCACTGGTCCGGGCCCTGCGCGCGCACACACACACACACACACACACACACACACACACACACAAACAATTTTAACAATGTATTCACCACCAGAGCACACAAAGTTCCCAGTCCACTCCTGCACAGCTGCCCAGTGTCAAATCGCTCTCCATAGTGTAGCCGTAGTGTAGCCCGAAATCCACCCACACACAGCACTATAATGCCAGGCCTCTCTTCCTGACACACACACACACACACACACACACACACACACACACACACACACACTCACACACCATAGAGTATATATATCTATAGAGAAGACACCCGAGTTCTCCTCCCATCCACTTGCATTAAGTTGCTCAAAAGCGCATGAGGCATATTCACTCCTCCTTCCGGGTAGGAACAGAGTGCATTCTGGGACGGATTGCAATGGTGAGTGTCCCCAAACACATGAACGCGCTGCCGTTGAACGCGCACGAGCGTCGTCCGTCGTGAACGTGTACAATGATAGTCAACGGACAGCACGTTCATGTGTTTGGGGCCAGGCTGCAATACCTTCATTCGGCCACTATGTCCATTTCGCCTCAAGATTTCCTCTGGGTGCCTTCTCTATAAATATATATACTCTAAGACACACACACACACACACACACACACACACACACAGGAGACGATATACATGCAGAGATGACTTCATAGGGCCTAAATGGGACTTCAAGGACTTGTTTTTTTGGACCAAGTGTATTGACTGTACTCTGTTGCTGCTTTGCATTTCATCAACTATTCAAACTAATGCACCATCAGTGCAGGCATTATGCACCATTGTAACATGGCTGTATCAATGCTAGGTACCTTAATGAAGACCAGCTTCTTGTTCTTGTTCAGGTATAGGGCTGCATCGATGCTGGGGGGGATTCGTTTGACCTGCTTGGGGTATCCATAGTCCAGAAAGAACCTGGTGTACCTCCACACCTTGTCCCCTGTGACAACAAGGGGACATAACCAGTAAGACGCCTAAAGGCGAGAAGAGCAGATTAACGTCATCCGCCTCATTGCCCGGCAGACTGCTGGACAAGTGTGGTGCTTTGGCAGATATGGAATTAATTCTGTACTGGCCATATAAGGAGCATGTCTTGAGTGTACAGGGTTTGATGAGGCCAGATCAATATAGGCTTAACATTGACCTATGGACGACAGGTCACCATACGTTTGTAAATACATCGAAGATGTGAATATAACCCATTTTTAATGGATGCCTTGGCCTGGAAGAGAGGTCATCAGGTGGTCTCCAACCTTCTTAGTGTTTCAACCCTCAACCACTACACTCTCCAGTTGGCGGGTCAGCAGTGATTGGCGAAGTCACTGCTCCTCTCCTCCAGGCTTGCTCCTCTCCTCCAACTAACGGTGCACCTCCGTTGGTTGGTGCCCGACCAACCAACACACGGGAAATGCGCGATTCCACAGCGATTCCACAAGTTTTCCAGCAAAAACAATGAGCACAACTTACTGGAATTGCAATGGGAGCAATACTGCCTATTCACAAGAATAGAATAGACTTTACTATAACATTGCACATGGCATAGGACATTTGGAGCGCAGCTAGCTCCCAAAATCAGCATTAAAAAAAGAGAATTCAAAAAAGATAATTCAGATAAGATAGCATACAATCCTAGAACACACATGGGCAACTGGCGGCCAAATGCAGCCCCCACCTTGACTTAATGTGGCCCTCAGGTTAATATTGGAATACGAATATATTATTGATTTCAGCTGTTACAATTCCAATCATGCAAACATGACCCGCTATAATTGGTAGCTAAAAACAGTGCAAAGGATGCAATCATATACTTCAGTGCATCTATTTGTGATTCAGTGCAAAAGATGGTGCAATTAATTTAATCTGTCATGATTCAGTTCATCTGTCATATTGACGATATGTCCTCGGCTACTAATCGCACAGTGGCAGGGGAAACAAAACCTGTTAGAAGAAGTTCTGAAACATCTTTGTCTAAATAACCTTTTCATACACTGATGGCACCGCCTGAATTACACTGTTACTTTATACTGTAGCACCTTGGATTTTTGTCATATTAAGTAAGGGATAATGTCTGCCTAGGTCCATGTCGGGAGCTAATTCACCGGGGTTTAACCACCGACGCGACGGTTAATCACACTGAAGGTGAATTATCTCCCGACAATGATCACCTAGGCAGACATTATGCAGCTTATTACATAGCTGACTAATACATAAATGAATAAATCGACCCAAAACACAACAAAACAAGATATGTCCTTGCTTGCGGAATAATGAAAGTATCGTGCTGGCCGTCTGCCGAGCTGCAGCACTGTCAAAAAACAAGGAAGTGAGTAGATCAAATAGAATCCATTTCCGGGTACTGCTTCGTCTATTTCTCGCTGAAATGTTTTCAAAAATATTTTTGAGAGCAATCTTTAGTTGTAAATGTAAAGGACATTGTTTGTGTGTTTGTCATGTTGGAAACGTCAGTAAATCAAGCGGGGTGCAGCAGGTTCTCAGAGGATTTTAGGCAGCGGTCTGTTATAGAGTGGAGCGGTCTGTTATAGAGTGGAGCGGTCATTATCCAGAAATAACACACCGCTGAATTCTGCGATTGACCGATCAGAATCAAGCATTCAACCAAGCCATGTTATAACGGTAGTTAAATGTGTAAATCTTTTTTTTTTTTTACTTATTGCCATTCTAAATAAATAGTTCAAATAGTTGATCTACAGATAAACATAAAGACAATTCCCTGAACCATTGTAAGATTACATACATTCTTAAGGACAAACAAGTTTCAGAAGGCGTGGGGTGGTTTTATACGATAAATTAAGATCAATAATTTGTCACATTTAATGGAATAAGCTTGTTACGGACCACAGCCCTTGTGGTTATTTGATATGTGTGAAGTATAATAATTATTTATGGTGACTATTAAATTAGGATAATAAGTATAAGTTGGAAATGTATTATGTTTTATGGCATGTGACAAGTTTTGTTTCTTCTGTTCTCTGTTTATGAATGAGTTGCTGAAAATATGAGACTGTTTAGTCTAGTCTCTGGAGGGGGGTCTCCTGCACCCCCCGGAAATATACTTCTAATCAGTGTTTTCTTATTGGAAAAAATGTGCTGAAAATGATGAGCTATGATAAAAAGTTGTCAAAATGTCCCACCTACCTCAAAATCCACTGTTTTGTATATGGCTCTGGCAAAATTATGTAAATGCAAATATTAATTCACCAAAATTCCATAAATAGACATGGTAGTCTGAAATTTGTCATGGACTATCCTGACACATAAGGGTAAGTAGCAGAATAGCATTTTGGGGCTTGCTACCATTGTATTTATAAATATGACCTATATAATCCCCAGAAACACAGAAAGATATACTGTCCGCTTGACAAATGACAACAAAGATGGTAATTTTCCAGCACTTCTTTGTGAGTATCACTGCCCCACTTGTATATAGAAAACTTCCCATATCCATAAGCTTTAATTTAAGCCCAAGATGACCTTTCTATCTTGAAAATTACTCTTTCTGTAGCCAAAAGTCTGCACTATACCTCAAATCGGAGAAAATATGAAATTCAGTCAGTAGCTTTCTATAAGCCTAGAATCCAACAATAGGTTTCTATGTGCAAATAAGATGTCTAGACAGAGTTTTTAAGCAAGCTTTATAACATATAGCATAACATCACACACAAAACAACATCCTCTGTAATGAACTAAATACACACATTACAGTATCCTGCCCTGTACACAGGGAAATTTGAAAGCAACATTGTACAAACAGTGTCCACCATGTACACTAACTTGCACCATGCATAACAAAATGCACAGTCACATTAATCAGTCATCATAGAACTCGTCAGAGTCAACATTTTCCTCAAATTCCTCAATCTCGTTGTCTTCTTGTCCATGATCTCCAGTGTCAAGGAGATCAACCAGTGAGGTTGGTAGGACTGGACCGCAGGACCACACTGGTGTCAATTCCCCTTCGGTTTTCAACCATCCCTGCCCTTCATCATAGGGGTTTGGTTTTTCCACAATAGCTTCATCAGCTCGCTTGTATAAAGCAACACGGTGGTTCACACGTTGGATGTGTGGCTTCAGAGCAGAGTAGCATGGAGGAAGGCGAGCCAGGTCAACTTTAGATTTAGAACTGAGTTTGTCATCCGCCCCCACCATTTTCTGCAGCAACTTGGCACGGGCGACATCCACTGAAGACTCGTGACTCTGTCCATACAGCAGACACGTGAATTGCTCCAACTGCCTCATCACCTCAGGCTTGACATTCCAGTCGTCACCAAGCTGACGAAATGCCTCGTGAAACCTGGGATTCTTTTTAGAGTTCTCATTTTCTGCCCGAACCCGACCCGGCCCGGCCCGGCCCGACATTTTAGGGCCGGGCCGGGCCCAAAAAATATGCAAATTAGTAGGGCCGGGCCGGGCCTCGGGCTCTGTGTTTTTCTGTGATTTAATTTTTATTTTAATTTTTAATTTTTTTTATTATAAAAAATAATTTTGTTTGTGTAATGTTGTGTATTTATTTATTATGAAGAGGGTTGCGCTGCTGAATCTTGGCGATTCATTTTTACTATTGTGGAGTGAAGCGCAGTAGCGCACTTGCCACTGCCCACTTTCACTTTGTGAGAGAGAGAGAGTGCCTGCAGACAGGCGTGCGCGCGCTGCCTAGTGGTGCCGAGTGGCGAGTGAGTGCCACAGCCAATGGCCTGGGGCTCCTGCAGGTTGGTGTTGCGCACCGAATAGCCATTCGATCTACAAGCCCTCTGAGTCACATGTCACACAATGCATTCACGATCTAACACCTTTAGATAGAGATTGGTTCCTAACAGGGCCATAAATCAGGTGGCAGGTAGGGTATGCGAATCTGCGATGGCCGTGGGCGTGTCAGCCCCCCCCCTCAGCCTAGGTTAACAACAGGTCAGTCTAAAAAACAAAACAGAGTGCAATACTACAACAAAGAAGATGGATGTGATAAAAAAGAAAATCGAAACGGGAGAATACACTGTGATAGAAAACAAGAAGGGGAAGGCAAGCGTGTGGAAGACCTTCAAATTGGTCTTGGACGCAGAAGGCAACCCGTTACTTTACGCACAGTGTACTAGTTGCAAGGCACTACTCTCGTATGACAGCAGGAAGACTGGGACATCATCATTGGGTCGCCATGCTGAAAAAGTTTGCCCAGGGGCACCAGCGCCAGGAGCCTCGCAGACGAATTTAAAAGCATTCGTTGTAAAGAGTGCTGAAACTGTCCCTCTGCGGGTCAAGCAGGCAGTGACAAAACAATGTGTCAAATTCTGCGCAAAGGACATGAGGCCGTTCTTAATTGTGGAAGGGGAAGGCTTTCTCGAATTGGCCCAGGAGCTGATAAACATCGGGGCTACGCACGGAAAAGTGCCTGCGAGCTCCGTTATCCCGTGCGCGAACACTATACAAAAGCACTGCAAGGCCATGGCTGAGGAGAAAAGGGGGGCCTTAATAGCGCAGTTAAATATGCACTTAAAAAAAGGAGGCACGGTCGGAATGACAACCGACATGTGGACCGATGACTATAGGAAACTTCACTACATGGCCATTACATGCCATTATGTGGCGGACGATTTTAGTTTGGTTGGGAAGAACCTGGCCACAATGATGTTTCCCCTGGAGGAAAAAAAAACCGGGGAAAACATCAGGAGAGAGCTCGTCAAGATCCTGGTGACGAGATTTGGTCTTGAAATCCGCTTTCTCTGTCCAAAATCGTTTGGGTCACTGACCAGGGCTCGAACATTGTCAAGGCCCTAGAGCCCTACGTCAGACTTGACTGCCAGGATCACGTTCTGAATACTGTACTCAGGCATGGGCTGAACGTTGATGACGCTCTTAAAGAGAAGGCCTCCGACATAGCGGAAACAATAACCGCAGCGAAAGCCCTTGTGAGGTAAGCTTTGTTTACCCCTGGCCTATACAATACATAACACTTTGATGGATATGATTATGATACTATAATTAGGTTATTATACTTTGTCATGTCGGTTATAATTATGTGTAACCTAAACCTACACATTTATAAAAGCATATATAGTTTGCGTAATGTCCAATTGTAATTTGTCCATGCTTTGGTTTTAATACTTATTCTTTTATTATTAATCAATAGATATGCCAAGCAGTCGGGGTTGCAAGCGTCTCTTTCCAAGACCCTGCTGCAGATGGTGGACACGAGGTTCAGCTCTGTATATATGTCACTGCGTTCTATCCAGGACATATATACAGAGCTGCACGAGAAGATGGAGGCTCGTGGCGAGGCTGATAAGGTGGATAAAGTTGCCCCCGACATGCTGGCCTTTCTTGTGGCCTTCCTCGAGCCCTTTCGGGACGCACAGCGCGAGCTGGAGGGGGACAAATACTGCACTCTTCAGCTCGTCTGTCTGTGGTCAACAAAGCTGAAGGCTCATTGTCGGCCAGACCCACTCGACACGGCACAGCAGGCTTTTGTTCGTCAGCGCCATGCGGAGTGGATGGACAAGAAGATCGTACTGCATGATCTCCACAAGGCTGCAACCTTTCTGTGGCCCAAATACAATCAGCTTCGCATGCTGGACAGGCACGAAAGGGACAATGTGCACGAGTATGTGAAGTTGCGTTTAGCAGCAGGTCTGCCAGCAGCAGCGGTGGTTGAGGAGGAGGAGGAGGATGCCGCTGGCATTGCGAGTGGTGATGAAGAAATTGCAGCGGCTGCTGCGCCCGCTCCTAAACGCGCACGTCCTGCATTTGATGCATGGGAGAATGTGTTTGCAGAGGAAGAGGAAGATGATGAGTTGGAGAGCTACATCAGACAGAGGCCAACTATGAGCGACGAGAAGGATGTGCTGGGCTGGTGGAACTCAAACGGCAAAACATACCCAAAACTGTCTCAGTTGGCAAGACAAATTCTTTGTGTGCCAGCCAGCAGCAGCAGCAGCGAGAGAGTGTTCAGTGCAGCAGGCCGCACTATCGAGGAGAGGCGAACACGACTTGCTCCTGAAACGGTCGACGCACTTCTCTTTCTCCATGCGCAATAGGCCATTAGGAATAGGATAAAGATCGATTTACTGTGTGTTGCGCTTTGTGTGTTTTTTATATATTTCTTTTATTTAAAATGTTAAAGTTTGAAGTGCTCTTTGTATTTATATTTTAGGTGTTCAAATTGGCTATTTTTTATTTTATTGTGTGCAAGAAACACGGTTTCTGCCTATAGCCCTTTTTTATTGCAATTGCAATCACTGACACTGTTTCACTTTATCGCTGCTGTTTTAACTGTTATTTGAATCCGTTTACTTTAGTTATTGCACTACGAGTTTATAGTTAATATTTTTTATTTTCTTTTTTTGCTGCTGTTTTTTAAGCAAACAGAAACTCGGTTTCTGCGATTTTCTTTTCTTCAGTTTATATATATATATGTGCGTGTGCGTGTTCAATGATTATTAATGTTGGTTTGTTAACTGCCTGTTATTATTTTTAATAAAGTGTTTGATTGTGGAGTTAAAGTATCGTTTGCTGTGTGATATTTTATAAATATGGTAGCCAAATAGTAATGGTCAATCAATGATAAATGAATGATAGAAAGAACAAAGATTCAAACTCAAAGGCTTTAAAGTTTATTTTGCAAAATGATGATGATTGAAGTGCCTGCCCTGCACTGTGTCGACAACAACAGAACATTCCTGCCTGGCCAGATGAGAGGAGGAGGAGGTGAGCGAGGTGTTAGTTGAATAGTTCATGTGTTTAGGAATAGACAAAGGAAACAAAGCAAGAAAGCATTAACAACAAACAACATTAGCATCCCGTCCGCGCTCCGCCTCATCGCATTTAAGATGCAGGCACGCAGCCCCACGGCTCAAGCCTCACATTCCACAGTACACGGCACGCACAGTGACAGTACAACACACTATGAAGTTAAGTCACACACAGTAAATCACAGTAAATCAGTAGCCCGTTGTGTATTATGGTCTATTGGTCTATCTGTAATGTTATCATTGGACATGCTGTGAAAGAATTTAAGAAAGTTTCCATTTCGCCGATTATAATTAGTAGGCTAATATAATTAAGTCTTTTCTTGACTCACCACTCTAGAATGGCATTGGCGCCTATGCGCCTATGCCATCTAGTGGCGATATCTTTTCTTTTTTTTTTCTGGCTTTTTCCGGGCTTTGGGTCTAACATTGCGGTAATTAATAGGGCCGGGCCGGGCCTCGGGCCCATCCAGTTAGGGCCGGGCCATGCAGGGCTTCAAATTTCGGGCCCGATGAGAACTCTAATTCTTTTCCAGCTTTTTCAAGGGCCCCACCTTCCCCTTCCCTTTGAATGCACTGGTGCAGTCTTCTCAACTGAACACATAGAATCCCAGAAGAGTGGCACAGTAGTCTTCTCCCAGGGATTCCGCAAGCTCAGTGAGGTTGAGAAGTTGGCGATGCTTCCCTGATCCTGTGTCTAGGTACACCGTCAACTTGATGGCATGAGCATGGTACAGAAGAATAGCAAAAATGTCTGTGTCTGGTGTTCTGACCACAGCACTCTCGTATCCTAGCGCAGCAGCATAATGAAGGTACAGCACCACCCTTGTGTCAGTTTCTTCCTGGTTGCTGTAAATTTCAGGGCGCTCACACACCTCAACCTGAAACACAGGGCCATTGCATTTTGATTACTTCACCACCAATTCTAGATCTAGACAAAAAATCTCAATAAGAAGAATATAGGCTTCCTATTTACCTTTCCATTTGATGAGGCCAGTTGATGGGCTTTCCCCTCCACGATCAGCACTGCCATCTCTGTTCTCTCCAGCCTTGAAGCTGCATGTTGGTCACTCCATACACGTAGCAGGAGCTGGCAAAACTGCTTTTTGTTGTCGTCATTGGCAAGAAACGTCTTGAAGTCATATGGCTTCCTAGTTGCTGGTCCAGCCAGAATTATTCTATCTGAGCTGCCCCGCCTCAACCTTTCTTGGGATTTGATTGATTCTGGATGGTAACTGTCAGTTGAGAACAAAAAGTGCTTCTTGGCCACCATTTGATCAAGTATCTGCAGACATATTTCACCACAGGTTGGGGGAAGGTTGGTAAGAACATGAAGCAGTGCCATGCCATCCTGGATGAAGAGAGCATCCTTGGGGTAGGTCAGATTTCCAGGGGTTGAATCTTCCAGAAGGTAGTGCAAGAAGGAGGCTTTATTGGTCTTGGAGAAAAAACCATCCTGTGTCCCTAGGCTGGGGGGTACAGGCACCAGGCAGTATTTCATCAGTTCTTCCAAGACCAATGGCTCATCTTGACTCTGAGACTTAACGAGGAGCTGGAATGCAATGTTGCTTTGCTCCTGATACTGAATAACCTGGAATGATACAACGTGGTGTTATGTTGATGTGGTGTTTAACATTACAAATATAATGTAAAAAATAAAGATTACCACTTAAAATGCAACACTACCTTCCCCTGTGAGGATGTAAGGGTGACCTTCTTATGGCAAGCCTATGTGCTCCTTGATGGGGTCTTTCTGTAGGCGTTTCATTAGCTTTTCAGAACGATAATTTGAGTTCTCGTGCCCATTCAGTTTCAATTGTTCGACATAGACCAAGCGTAAGGAAGCTAGCTGTAGGACTTCATTTTGCTGGATGATATGAGTTTTAATGTGTTCCAATACCGAGATGAATGCTTTTTCATGGGCAGCTGACATACAATCCTGTTCAGTACCCTTGGCTCCTTTGGCTCTTTGAATCCTGCGTTCATAGTTAGTGAATGCTGTGTGGAAAGATTTAAAGCATGAATGGTGATGTTTGGCCTCTCAAGGTGCCTTTCACCTGTCTATGAAGTCGAACTAGACCCATTTTCTCTGCCCTTGATTCAATTTTCTCCCATGCATTTGTTTTGTTCCTATAAGATGAGAACAATTCAGGTCTCTCTGTTTTCCGATGACTGACTTTGATCGCAACTTTGTTACAAAAAATGCACTCTGGTGGGAAGATGGGACCAGACGACGATCGGCGAGGCGATCGATACCCCCCTGAGGTTGATGGTTCTGGTTCGGCATCATGTTTTAGGAGATTAAGGTTGGCAGTAAAGCGCCGATAACAGTTGCGGTGATATCCAACACTTTCCAGGTCATCAGGCAGAGTTGAAGGGATCTGGTCACAGACTGACTGCATGCGATATGTTACCTTGGTTGTTTGGAGGATAGTGTTGAAGGTGTGTGTAGTGAAGGAGGGAAGTCAGCTTTATAATTTATGCATTGATTAGCCCAATGCACAACAGCCTTGCAGTCACAGTTAAATCTGTGGTCAATAAGTTTGACCCAGTTTCAAGGCTATAATTTAAACAGTCACACCTGGCCTGAGTCAAATTAATAAATATGTTAAAAGTAGATTTATTTTTGTTATGGTGGCAGGTTTGCACACCAGATGCAAATGTGATATATATATATCCAAATTATGTTGGATATTTTCATATCAAACATAAAAGAAAATATATATTTATTTTGAACACCATTTAAAAGCATTTTCCCTGCTGAAGTATTCACTTTTTATATTTCAAACCTAAGGTATGCAGTACATTGCAGTACATTGTTAAATTCTAGGCTTGTGGAAAACTGACTTGAATATACAATTTTCTCCGATTTGAGGTATAGTGCAAACCTTTGGCTACAGAAAGAGTAATTTTCAAGATAGAAAGGTCATCTTGGGCTTAAATGAAAGCTTATGGATATGGGAAGTTTTCTATATACAAGTGGGGCAGTGATACTCACAAAAAGTGCTGTAAAATTACCATCTTTGTTGTTGTTTGTCAAGCGGACAGTATATTTTTCTGTGTTTCTGGGGATTATATAGGTCATATTTATAAATACAATGGTAGCAAGCCCCAAAATGCTATTCTGCTACTTACCCTTATGTGTCAGGATAGTCCATGACAAATTTCAGACTACCATGTCTATTTATGGCATTTCGGTGAATTAATATTTGCATTTACATAATTTCGCCAGAGCTTTATACAAAAAAGTGGATTTTGAGGTAGGTGGGACATTTTGACAACTTTTTATCATAGCTCATCATTTTCAGCACATTTTTTCCAATAAGAAAACCCTGATTAGAAGTATATTTCCGGGGGGTGCAGGAGACCCCCCTCCAGAGACTGTACTAGTTGGCTACAGTCCTACTCAAGTGAATGGACATGGCTGTGAGTGACAGGTCCCTGATTGGACCTGCCCCTCTCTTCCTTATTGGTTCTCCCCCCGACAACACCAGTTTCCTGTTGGCTGGGCACTCTTCCTGTCGCTCTATAAAAGCTCAGTTGAACTTGGACTTCACCAGGGGACGACAGCATATCTGCAGCAGAGACTCGATCCCTCTAGTCCTCCGCTCATTTGCATGCCATGTGTTCAGTTTTGTTCTTTATTAGTTATTCTGTTCATTCTGCCGTAAGTGATGCCTTAGATATATTTTGTTTTGTTTATATTGCCCAGTTCTTTAAAGTGGCTGTAAAGCAAATTATGCTATTTTATTATAGACATATATTACACATGTAACACGGTCATCTATGAAACCCTGGAAAAAAATGAACTTTATTTTACAGCACTGTGGAATAAGACCATTTCGCGTTTTTTTATCATATCTGCGGGGGGGTCTATATTATCATATCACCGCGTGACGTATCACGGTGATATTTAAATATGTAATGAGCCCACTGCCGAAGCTCCGCCCCTACCTGGCTAGCTACTAATACTAGCTAGTAGCTACTAGCTTGCTGTGCTGTTGTTGTTGTCCCCACGCTCCCTCTACCACCACCACTACAGAATCCCTACAGCTAGTAGACGGTACTTTTTCGTTTGTTGGTTTAGCTTTTGGCCTTTTGCTCGTTATCATGGCTCCTTGTCGCAAATGCGTTTTACCTGCCTGCCATGCACGCCAAGGGGGTTCCATTTGTTTATTCGTGTTCCCCAAAAACGATGAAAAGAGACAGAGGTTGATGGCGTTTGTGTAGCGCCACGGCGGGAGAGATGTGCAAATCACCACCTCCACTGCCTACCTATGCAGCCAACATTTCACCGCCGATTGTTTCTCAAACTGGCAACGGAGACAGCTAGGTTTTACAGACAACCCACTGATGTTGGTTAGTGGTGCCGAGCCGACCATATATTTCGCCGCTGGGGCCGGACTCCCTCCAACTCCTCTCCCCCCACCTGTATCACTATCTACCGTCGTCAACAGGCCTGTTGCTTCCCATGTAAGTTTCCAGCAGTACTTGTTATTATAATTATACTTTTTTATTTATGTCTACTAGTCTGGGCTCTATTTTCTGCTAAACGACAAAATGGTCAATGTTACGTAGCGTTTGTAGTGTGTATCGTATCATCCACTGTAACATAGTGCATAGACCATAGTCCATGATTTGACCATCGACCAAATACAGAAAGTATTGCACTGTACCGGAAAGTGTTGGTAGTAGCCTAGTCTGGTTGCAGTGTGTTTCCTGGATGTGAGTAATTAGGAAATATTGCGCTCTGCTCTTTGATAAAGTTATGCCTGTGTTGTGTTGTCCACTGAAATAATTTGCCAACGTCTCCAAAACATTTTTCTGGTGATGATAAACAGAACACAATAGAACATGTGCAATGCATCTTCACTGATTGTCACAAAACACCATGTGCATTTCATGTATTGTAGGTAAGGGTTTACCCCCCCAAGTGTACAGGGGCATAAGGGGCGAGACTCAAGACTGATGCTACAGTTATATAGGCCATTACAAGTGGACATTCACATTATTTTATTTTCTACATACAGATTTACGAGGGTGTTATTGATCAGGACATAGCCTGCACTATTGTTTACATGAGCAGAAGTAGGCTATGTCTGAACAAGTAATTTATACTGTTATCTTATCTGTTCACAAAGCAGGCCCTTCCATCCACAAGAGAGACCCAGGGCTGTATTTTGCGTGTCTTAAGTACCAGGTCTTATTCCCTAACTTGAGTAAACTAAAGACCTGGAGGCGTGATCAATGCCATTTGGCTATTCTGAGTGGCCAAAGAGCATTGATCACACCTCCAGGTCTTTAGTTTACTCAAGTTAGGGAATAAGACCTGGTACTTAAGACACGCAAAATACAGCCCACAGAGTCAGTGTGACAAAGTCACTACCCGAGAAATTGGGGTTCAGACTGACCGCTCTGTGGGGAGAAGAACAGTTGCAACGCAACTTGCCAGAAGAACCCTCATTAGCAGCAAGAGTGAAGGTTGGTCAAGTTATTACGGTAGTTTGTAATTGTCTGACAGATTCTATTGATGAACAATATAATTTTTGAGGGAAAATCACTTATTGAATAGAATATAACGGAACCTATTAATTAGTCATTGGACACAGACAGTACATTATGCTGCATACTGATGTTCATTGTCAAAGTATTTGTATACTATGTGCAGTGACAATAAATGTAATCTAATGTAATTACTGCTGTCAGAATATCCTATAATATATTATTCGGTCATTGGACACAGTACATTGTGTTACACATTGTGTTACACAATGTACTAAAGCTTGGTAAAATCACTAAACTAAATATTATATCAGACTCGATCTAACTATTCCATTCCTTGACAAACATTGGCTTTGCAATTTTTCAGAGTTACTTTGCCCTGTTGAGGTTGTTGATCTTTTGAGAGACTGAGAGGGGGTGAAGTTGGAGTTATCAAACATAATCTGTATGACCCACAGTTTAAAACACAACACTGGTGTTTACACAATGTTCTTTTTGGACGATGTGACGCCTCCTCAGAAGGTGACTGAGAAAGCTCAGTCCAGCAATAACTGAGCTAGCTGCTTCATTGCTCTGTGTACATTTTGCGAGCCATCACAGTCCCTCCTCCTTGGTAGCCTACAGAGAGACGCTACTTTTGTGGTGGGTGTATTTGGAGGCATCTAAACTGTATATAACACTCTTATTCTTATATGTTCCAGGTTCTCAAGCTACGGTGGCCACTAAGACTGTTGGTGTGGGCACTCTGTTTCAGTTGCCTCTAGGCACATCTCTGAAGAGGAAAGCTTTAGTGCCAGCTGAGAGCCCGGCAGCAAAGCAACCTCTGTTAGAGCTGCTATCTTCTCAGGAGTCTGAGGTCCAATCTCGGTTCAGAAGAGGACACCACCTACCGTCCCAGCACGTCTAAATTAGATGATGACATTAATGAACGGTAAAACAAGAATTGCTTGTTATATCCATAGCATCCATATTCTGGACATGCCATAGCTGAACATTTAGCCAAAATGAAAAAGATCTGTAGATCTTCTATTTTCTCTATCTGATGTACAACATATAGTACAGCGGCTAACAGCCATATTGTGAGAGAACCTTTCACTCGTGGATACAAGCGTGAAATTTGGCATGAACATGCCTCTGGGTCACCTCTTTAACTTTTCCAACCGAGCCAACGCAAATTCCAAAATGGCGGCCATTTTTCAAGATGGCCGCCAAAAAAAAAAAAACATTTGTGGCGGTTCTGGACAACCGTGGGTGTGGCCGACTCGAGACCGGGCACTGCACTCCCTGTGGGTGTGTGGAACGTGTGTGTCGAATTTGAAGTTGGTGGGGCGAACGGTTCTCGGGTTACGTGGATTACAAATGTACACACGCACACAAAAATCGTGAAATATAGAAGATCATTGGAACGGTTGTTCGCTTAGTGATACAAGCGTGAAATTTGGCATGAACATGCCTCTGGGTCACCTCTTTAACTTTTTTAACCGAGCCATCCAAGAATCCAAAATGGCGGTGCTATTTCAAGATGGCCTATGTCTACATTTCTTACAAATTTTAGGAAAAAATTCACCATTATAGATGGATAGATAAATAGTTTTTGAAAATTTTTGAAAATTCTTTGTAATTGTTTTTTTTATTCTTTATATTATTTTTTTTATTTTTTTGTTATTTTTCATACTGAAGTGGCTAGAGCCATATTGGGAGAGAATCTTTCACAAGGTTATACAAGCGTGAAATTTGGCATGAACATGCCTCTGGGTCACCTCTTTAACTTTTTTAACCGAGCCAGCGAAAAATCCAATATGGCGGTCATTTTTCAAGATGGCCGCCAAATAAAAAAGGCCTTTTGTGGCTGTTCTGGACAACCGTGGGTGCGGCCGACTCGAGACCGGGCACTGCACTCCCTGTGGGTGTGTGGAACGTGTGTGTCGAATTTGAAGTCGGTGGGGCGAACGGTTCTCGGGTTACGTGGATTACAAATGTCCACTCCCTTCCTAGCATTTTAGTCTAAGTTTCAGCTGTTGACGAAATTGTCAGTATATTTAGACTTAGTTTTAGTCATCATAGCTTAGTTTTCATGTAGTTTTCGTCAGTGGAAAAAGGTAGTCGACGAACATTTTTCGTCTTAGTTTTAGTCGACAAAAACAACACTGTTAAAATGGTAAATGGTGCATTTATATAGCGTCTTTATCCAAGGCGCTTTACAGAGATTTTGCATTACATTCACCCATTCACACACACATTCATACACCGATGGTGGCGGAAACCATGCAAGGCACCAACCAAGCACATCAGGAGCAATTAGGGGTTCAGTCATGTGTCTTGCTCAAGGACACTTCGACAGCAACTCTGTGGGAGCCCGGGTTCGAACTGGCAACCTTTCGGTTACCATCCAGCCACTCTACCCCTGAGCCATCGCCGCCCCTACACTGTTCTGCCGGACTCACGTCCCGTTACACGTATGTCGTTAGTACGCCATACAAGGCCGGTTAAGACTCACCCGTGGCTTCTGCGTGCCGTTAAGGTTAGGGGTAGGCATGATTATGTCATGTTACAACATGACGTAATGATATCATCCTGATGACTACAAAACAATGACTACAACATGACGTAACGATATCATCCCGATGACACTACAAAACAATGACTACAACATGACGTAACACGTAACATGACCCCAAAATGAATTCTGCCCAGGCTACAGCAACAGCAACCAGTGTCTTGACTGTAACTGCCTTTCTGTCCCCGTTCTCCCCAGCCTGAGGTACAATGACTTCAGCGAGGAGGCTTTCGAGCTGCTGGACCAGTGTGATAAAATCAGATACTGAAGAACCAAGATGTCCCCCAATGTCTGTGAGAGAGAGTGAGAGAGAAACTTGTCCAGAAAGAGATGATTCACTTTTTGGGTCAGAGATGCACTTCCCTGAGGGGGGACAAAAACAAAAAAAAGGCATTTTCTTTTATTGAGTTAGAAAATGGTGGCCAAGAAGAACTCGAGTTCTTGCCAGAGCACTTTAAAAGCTGCACCGAAAATTGTTTAAAATGTATGTTTGAAATTACTTAATAATTAATGTCATTAATGTAACTTAATAATTAAAATGACTCGGACTCCCAGGTGGCTCCCATTACTATTAGTCACAATGAGAGACACTACTGGTTTCTTACCACCAGGGGGCTCAATTGAGTCAAGTAATCGACCAGCGCTGCATGGGCATGTATATTGTATCTGACCCACTTCTTTTCACTTTGTGGCTGTGACGGAGTCCGACTCCCCGCCCGGCCGCCCGGGGGTAGTTTCTATGAGACAAGCCTGAACCTCAGACATATTGTTCAGGTCAGATATGATGGTGCCGCCTAACACCGTTTATTACTGTTTCACGCTTTCACCAGTAAATGGCAAACATTCTTTCCTCGCCCGCAGAAGGGCCACAAACAACTTCCAACATGACGGTATATGGATGTATCATTAGCTGTGGGTGTGTGTGTGTGCGCCATTATATTAATTGTGCCTGTGGGCAGTGCTACGTGTGTATAAACCACGGAGTTAGCGAGTCATTTAGACCTGGAGGACTTGGAGCCATCCATGCACCTTAATCACAGCTAGGGGAATACCATTCATTTTCAACATTGAGTGATCCTAAGTTGTTACCATAGCCACACTCATTTGAGGCCTGGCGGTTTTGTGAGCCTATCAAGCCTGCCACGTTGAGGTAACGTAAAGCAAGTGCTCCTCTAACCCCGAACGAGGCTGTTCATTTTAAATGGACCAGTGAAGGAGGCTGTTCGTTTGAAAGCCCGGCACACATGGTTTCTGTTCTAATGAACGTTCTGAACAACTGTTAACTGTGTTGGAATAAAGCTTATTGGCTTAGAGAGCATTTGGTTCATTGTCTGATTCCTTTGGTTAGTGTCACTGTTGTGCAGCCTAACACATAGGCCTATATGATGATTTCAGGTGTTACAGTACAGTACAGTAGAGGGACCCCCTGGGGACCCCCACATGGTAACTCTGTCATTTCTCAACCGTTTCAGAAGTGGGGCGGGTCACAGGCACCGGCCCGGCCAGCTGGGCGTGTTCCTGGGGTTCTGGATGTTCCGGGGACCCCCACACGGTAACTGTCATTTCTCGACCGTTTCGGACGCAAGCCGGAGTTGCACCACTTACTTCAGACGGGTGTGATTTTCTTTTTTTATATTTTTGACCGTTTGTTTGGGCTCTGTATTTTGGTCCACTCCCCCCCCCCCCCCCCCACACACACATTTAGACAAAAATAACAGCTCTACTAGCTCACATTAAAGGACAACTACACCACTTTTCAACCTATCTTCATATAATCGGTCCTCACTAAAAATCATGATAAATGGCACAATTTGTCTCACCGTCTCATAGGAGGGCTGTGGGCAGTTCAGAAACCTGTCCATCAGTGACATCATCGTTAGGCAGATTTTTTTTTACAAAAAATATAAAATAGTACATATGTATGATAATATATTCCTCATTATTTGATTTCATGCAGTTATGCTGACAAGAGAAAGCCATTTCGATAGCAATATGAGAGATTATACAAGAACAAAGGGGTTCCACCCCGCCTCAAGCCAAATTCTGGCTAGTCCGGTGCATCTCAGGAGTGGGACTGGTATGTGTAGAAGGAAGGCACTGGAACAAACTCTGCGACACTTCAATGTCAATACATCCTGACCTGATGAAGATGTATTGACATTGAAAGTTGTAATGCTATTTGCCTTTACATTGTAAATATTAAAGCCTTTATTGCTCCAGTGCCTTCCTTATTCTAGAAAAGTATACACTTTGTAATAAGTATTTGTATTTGTCAACAGAGAGCCAACACAGCCACAGCACACAGTGAAGTACTTGGTGTATGAGGATTGCCTGCTGGACCTTTTCCGTATTTGCCCCACATGCTCTAGTGTCTGCAAGGTGCGCACATTTGTAAAAGGAACTTTCCTTAGTGTGACGCTGTTATATCGTGTCTGAAAGAATGACTCAGTTGTTTGATAACGGTACTTTACTTTAGACTTAGAATGTCACAACAACAAGTATCATGGATCGCATCATCATAACAAAGCAAGCACATCCAGGTAACCCACTAGTAGTGAACTGTAACCCACAGCCCCAAGATGGTCCGTTGCTGCCCTCTAAGGGCCTGGCTGCATTGTCAGTTATTGGAATGTCAGCTAAACCCAATATATCACAGACGCAGACCTGCAGCCATGAGTTTTGTGAATTCAGCCGGAAGTGGAACAGTCAGCCACTGTTGCGCAGCACACCAGCAGGGAATCTGCAGCTCTCGGCTGCTGTGTACTTCACGGGCTCTTCTTTCATCCAGACTAACAAGGTTGGTAAGAAATAATGGAGTCTTCTCCCGCAGCTTTGTGTTTTCATTTTTCAGTGCATCCCACTCTGCTACAGAGGGATGTGGTATGAACACTGTTACAGAGGAGCTTTCATATTTTTCATTGCAGGTGCTCAATGCAATGAACGTCAGAACGTTCAGCAGGATGTCGCACCGTAATCACCTTCACCAGTACATCCAGGCTTCTGTGCTGCATAAATGGCGGCTACACCAGGCGGGCTTGCTGGAGGGTCTTAAACGGAACCAAAAAGTATCTCTTGGTGGAGACATGCGAGCGGACAGCCCAGGCCACTGTGCAAAGTACGGCTCTTACTCCATGATGGACCTCGACACCAACAAGATAGTTGATATCCAGCTGGTACAGGTAAATTGTTTGTAAAACTAGAAAATGTGCTCAGTATAGCAATAGCGCAGAACTTCACCAATGAGGCAGATCTGGTATTCATGTGTGTGTTTATGATACACAGAGCAATGAAGTCAAGAGCAGTGTCCATATGGAGAAAGAAGGGCTGATCAGGAGTCTAAAGTACCTTTCCAAAGCTGGCGTGAAGGTGGATTACCTGGTGACAGACCGACACAACCAGGTCCAAAAATATATGAGGGAGGAAAAACCCACTATTACGCACTATTACGATGTGTGGCATTTATGCAAAGGTAGGATATTATGGAAAATAGTGTTTATTGATCATTTGTAGCACCGCTACACGTACCATCCAATAAAATATATTTTATATGTTTTTAAACAGCTTTCACCAAGAAGCTGGTTGCCATGGCAAAGTTGAAAGAATGCGCTAAGGTCAAGCTGTGGAAGAACAGCGTCAAAAATCATCTCTACTGGTCAGCATCTGGTTCTTCCAGTGGAGAGGAAACGGTGGCAAAGTGGACATCTGTGATCAACCACATCACCAATGTTCATGTCCATGACAATCCACACTTCCCCAAGTGCCTCCATCCCCCCTCCACTGACAAGAACAAGTGGCTGAAGCCTGGTATGCCACTATTCAATAGTAACCTTTTGTCATTAGAATGCTGTTGTAACAAAACTCTCAAGATCAGTGTTGATTTTGGCAGCAATTTTCTTTTTTTTTGTCAGTCTTTCGAATAAAATTCCATTTAGCTTTAATCAACTAAATATAAGATTTTAATCGACAAAATCTACAGTTGATTTGGTTGACTAAAATGTATTTTGGCAGTCTCCTCATTTTTCACTTGCTGAAAATAGCCGATCTACAAGCTCACAAAGTCACAATGCAGCGCAACACATGAGATTGTAGAGCTGCTATTATCAGCATGCAACCAAGTGTAACATGACGTAATTTATGTATACTGGATACCTTTAGTCTAGTTTTTGTCGACGAAATTGTACATTAATACATTTAATCTTCGTTTTAGTCATCATAGCTTAGTTTTCATCATTGAAAATAGGTTGTCGACAAACATTTTTTGTCATAGCTTTAGTCGACGAAATCAACACTGCTCAAGATGTAATCCACTGACTGAATGTATTTTATAATAGTATACTCTTTCCCCCTTTAGGATCAACGGCCATTCGCAAGCTGGAGACGGCATTGACTAATAAGCGCATTCTGGGAGACGTGAAGAAGCTGAGCCCTCTCTACCAGACATCTGCCTTGGAGAGCTACCATAGCGTCATTTTGAGATTTGCCCCGAAAAATGTCGCCTTTTCGTACTTGGGAATGCTTTGCAGGTAAATGATATAGTAATCATGTTCTAATCAAGTGTTATTTATTATTATAGTGCCATTTAATTTGGAAATATTGTGCATCTGCTGCCTATGTGCTGGTTGCCAGTGTTTAAAAAAGAAGGGGGGGGCAGGGGCACGGTGGCACAGTTGGTAGTGCTGTCGCCTCACAGCTAGAAGGTCCTGGGTTCAATTCCCGCTCGGGGCGCTGTGGGTGCTGGCGGCGTGTTTCCTCCTCTGCGTCATCAGTGCCCATACCCGAAGGCGGGGTTGGCGAAAGGGCCTTTCTGTGTGGAGTTTGCATGTTCTCCCCGTGTCCCCTAGGGTAGGTACCCTCACAAAAACATGCAGTAATCCTGGTCTCTAAACTGCCTGATGGAGGGGAAAGGAACTGGTTGGAATAACGTGTTCCTTCCACGCGCTACGTCCAACCAGGGAAACTCCCCCCTGTCAGGTGTAAAGGAGCAACTTGGACACTCAAGCATGAAGGAAGCATGAGTTAAGTCCGTTTCTCTCCCTAGGTTGGCGGAGGGTGTGTAGAGCCCAGGATCACATCACAAGATGATTGACACAGGGGTGAAAAATGGGTTACAAAATCGTGGGACAAAAAATATATAAATAAAAATAAATAAAAAAGAAGTGGGGAAAAAAGCCAGCCACTTGAACAATGTAAAATGTGATCTTCTAGCCATCTAAAAACTATCTTGGGTTCATGATATCATCCCATTCTTCTCATTTCAGGCTTTACCTCGCTGCATTGCATTTCAACGAAAATGCTGGGCGTCTCCAAGCGGTAACTGCGTCAGGAGTTCCGCAGCACAAAATAACGTTTCCCAAGGCCAAGAAAGGGGACCACGTTGTCAACAGGGTTAAAGACCAACTATACTACAGGTCAGTTACGTACATGCACCGTATGAATTACTCAAACTACTGTAATGTGCTCTTGTATATTTTAGAATATGTGACAGAGCTTACAGACCTCCTCTTTGACGAGGTGTTCCCTAACCCTGCACATTTTGTGGCTGAGCTGGAAGAGGTGCCTGTCCCTGGATTCCTGTGCTCACAGTACGAGCATCCAGAGAAGACTGCTGCAGTTGCTGCACATGTGTCCCGCTTCATCCACCCAGAGCCAAATTAAGACATGACGTCTTAATTTGGGAAGGACACATTTGATCATGAATTCAAATAAATACAAAATAAACAAAGCATTTTGGCTCCAACAATCTGTAATGTTATATATATATATATACACACAAACAGCAACATACTTTTTTTAAAACAAAAAACTCTCAGGATTTAGAACCGTATAGTTCTCAAAAATATTGTTTTAGGATATTTCCATTGGAGAAAAACGTCTTATATTCATGCCAATTAAATGGAAGGCCTAAATCCAGTGTATTCGCCATCCTCATCTGGGTATTCATCGTGTATCCGGTGCACAATACAGGACGGCAAGATTCTCCGGTTCCCTGCTCCCAGGCATCCCCAGCACCATGACACGAAAGACCTGTAAGGCCAGGTAGCGAGCACGCCTGTAATGAGAGCATTAATAAAATTACTTGTGTGCTGTTTTCTTTCCCTGCCTGAGGGTGGTGCTGTTAGCTCTGTTTTGTGTTTCTCAGTTGAGTTACAGCCAGGTGGTGAATGCAGTGGAGACTCACTGCATGGCGCCAACTTCAAAATGACACCTGCTAATGCCAGTTCCATTTCTCTTCTTCCGGGTTGTCAACAAGGAAGCTTTGAGAAGGAAGATAAGTGGTCACGTGACTGGGCTGCGCCATGACACTTTCATGGACACTTTCATGGGAGCCAAACTCACACCAGCAGTGCAATGAATGCATGGCAGTGAATGGAGCCGGCTGGACCAGCTCATAACAAACATTATTTATGAACGATTGAGACCGTTGTCATATAACCGGTTCAGGAATATAAAACAAGACATATCACAGGTTGTTTTCGATGTGCACAGTATATAATTTTATCTGAGGATCTAAACAGCATGCAGCAGGTATCGTTTCTGGCTCCGAAGTATCGCGAGATTTGGCTGACAGACAGGAAACGGTGGGAAGTCTTGCGATACTTGGTACGTTCAGAAAGGTACTTTGTGCTCTTTAGATACCATACCATTAGAGCCAAACCACCGGGTAGTTTGGCTCCCATGAAAGTGTCATGGCGCAGCCCAGTCACGTGACCACTTTGCTTCCTTCTCAAAGCTTCCTTGGTTGTCAAGCACACTGCTGTGATGCCATTTGATCACCAACCTTAGTCTTCATTTACTGGTCTCTGATGAGTGAGTCTTCTGTCATCTATATACTATACTGGTTCCAGGATCACAATCTGCTTCAATGATTGCGTTGATCAGTTTAGTCAGTGTAGTCAGCCTGCTAAACGGATCACCCCAAAGTGCCTTATAATAACACCAAATTGGTTTGGAAGAAAATACTGCAATGTCTTTGAATTGCATACAGTATACTGGAACATACATAACCTACTGTGAAGCTGTTCACAAAGTTTACCTAACTTTTGCAACTACAGGGAAAACATGTACTTATTTTATTTGTACTCTTTGAATGCTCTTGCACTCAATATTCTATCCCTTTGTTTGCTGTGTTTTGTTGTTTGAATGTTATGCTATCTATATGCTGCTGCAGTCTGTAAGGAAGCCAAACAAATAAGTTTTACTCTTATGTACCTGGTACACAAGATGTAACAAAGTATAACATTGAACCTACTGGTCAGACAAGTACTTTGCACATTTGTGGACAAAACACTTGACAATTGTCATCTTGATCGGTGTCCCAGAGATACATATTGAATCAAATGGGTCTGTGGCCTAATGCATATACAAATGGAGGTTCTTGAAATAACATTTCAATAACATTGAATGCCTATGACCATACAGCTAAGTGACCATAGTTTGTTTTGTATAATGATTATATAACATATTTTTCTTGTCCTACATCTTACCAGTTTTTGAAGGGCATGTGTGCCATTTGATAAAAGTAATCTATATACATTCCAAATAAATATTTGATGGTCTAACATACTCAGCTCTCTTCTTCGTCCTCAGTCTTCCATGCTCTGCCTCATATTGTCTGAGGGCATTCTGCAGGGACCAGGGGTTCAGGCAGACAGGTTCTAGTCCTGGATGGAGAGTCATGCACTCCAGGTCCTCTGGAAGCTCGCTAAACATATTCTGAAGCTGTTGGAGAATGAGATATTTTAGTACTTTACTGGTTCTGTGGTGATCATTGTTGCATTGTTGAAGATGTTTCTTTACATACCACATTAATACTCTTGCAGCAGATATTGTGATTCACATCGGTCATTGATCTGCATTTCCCACAGATTCACCTGTACGATTACAATTCACAGTGATGTGTACAATTTACAATGTATGCATTTAGCAGACCCTCATCTCCACTATACCGTACATAGACAGCAGAGAGACACTAGTGCCTCAATAACCTACTATCCCAGGTAAATCAATAACTTAGCATCATGTCGGTATACTATTACAAACAATGAAAAAAATGAAATGAAATCTAGCTGTCATCATGCTACCCAAAGGCCAGTCCACTCCGATGCAACTCCATGATGCAACTACTTGCTACCATTATCTCCAAATGGCAGTTGCATTGGTGTGGATTGACCTTCAATTGGATTATATATTTTGTCAACCATTGAACTAACTTTGTGACAAAATGCACATTATATTATTATTATCTGCTTTTTCCAATGTGTGTGATTGTATACGTGTGATATGAATACATGCGAAACCCTGTGATATGTGCACTTCCAATTCATGTGGGAGGTAATGGGCCTGATTAGCGTGACAGTGATTGCTGCCACACGCCACTTGACAAATAGAGGGTGTGGTGCAGGAAGTGGGAGACCTGTGTACGAGTGTGAACGGGTGTGAGGAGGAGATCTCAGAGGCGCCAGGGTCTGTCTTTAGTGTTAAAGTTACAATAACTAACTACTAGCAACCTGCAGCCTAAACAAACAAACTGTCGAGCTCAGCCGAGCACGGAGTAAGCGGCCGTGTTGGAGTGCTGGGGAGACCGTGTCGTCTGCGCTGGATCCAGGAATGAACTGCCGGTCAACGAGGAGCATCGCGGGTGATATAAATCCGTGTTCTGTTGGATTTCTAAAGGATTACCGTGCGCTTCATGTGGATCTGTGGAACTATACTGTGGGAGCATACTGAGAGGACGGTCGCGGGACCGTTGTTGATTCAGAGCGCTTGCCTCGCGTGACGAACTTGTTTTGTTTGTTGTTTACAACTGACGTTGGGACTTTGTTGGGTTGAAAGGGGATTGGGGAATTGAGTGTTGGTTTGTTTGTATGTTTATTATTTTGGTATAGGGTCAGAAGCAAGTGTATTGTCTTACCTGATTGATTCATTTGGTTATTAAATATGTGAGTTTCATTGAGCTAAAAACCTGCCGATCCCGTCTTTTTCCTTTAGTTAATAGTTTTCCTTTCTAAACAAAAGGCCGATTGTTACCGGTGGTGGCCCATACGGGGATTGCAGGTGTAAGTTTAATTAGTGAAACCACCATTTGATGATTGTTGTTAAAAAGGTACAAAAAAAATACACTGTAAAAAAACGGCTAAGACCATACAACTATTATACACTGTAAAAAAAAAATGGAGCGATGTGAGGGCATTAACATTACAGTTGAGTTGGCCTTGATTAAGAGCAAGCTGCAAACCCTCGAAGATCTGGTGCAGTACAGACAGGGGCAGTTTGAAAAAGCAATGGAGAGTATTGCAAACAGGGAAGAGAGCCTAAGGGGGTACGTAGATCACAGAATGAGGGAGATGGAAACTCTCATCGACAGCTCTATTGAACAGTCACAGAAAAAGTGTTTCATGAGGGTAGATGAGAGATGGAACGGGAAGGTGTCGGAAATAAAAAGGGCCGGTACCGATACTCTACCTAACCCTCACGGTCGGACCCTCAGCAGGCCTACTCCCTGTTGTCAGGCCTCCAATGGCCTACCCTCCAGCACCAAGAAGGCTGAATCGCAATGTAGGGACAAGGGGCCCAAGAACGTGCCAGGGAGAGGAGCTCGGGTCGCACCCACGTGTGTCAAACTGGTGCAGCATGTCAACGGGAAGTTGCCACCATCGAGAGTAGGTGGTGGTGCCACCCTAGGGCCGCGGGGCCAAGGTGACCCACCTGAGGTGGAATACCTGTCCCAGAAGTGGCCGGCAGAGGTAACTCTGCGTGGCCTAAACGAGGCTCAGCATGCAGATCCTAAGCTCGGATGTCTACTGGGAGGTCTAGTCCAGTCCGACCCACGAACCCGTCGCGGTGGGTATGAGGAGGTCCAGGGAATCCTATATCGGAGGCGGCCGACCAGAGACTCTGGCCGGAAGCTTCAGGTGGTGGTGCCAGAAAGCCTGATCCGCTGTTTCCTGGAACACTTCCACGACCGCCGGACGAGGGGTCATCCAGGTAGACTAAAGACTCTCCTTGGGATCCTCGAGGTGGCCTGGTGGTCGTCAGTCCGCAGAGACGTGTGGGAGTACGTTACGAGGTGCCACGTTTGTCAGCAGGGCAGGCCAGGTAACTGTAAGCCGTCCGTGATGTTACAGTCTACTCAGGGAGACCGGGCAGGGCAAGGTCTTAGGGTCGACCCGACGGGGCCGATCTCGAGAGGTGGAGAAGGAAGCGCCATGCTGCTGGTCACCATTGGCTACAACAACGAGTGGGCCATGGTCAAAAAAGTTGGACGAAGGTGGGGGAGGGGGGGTGTCTCCCAGGCCAGAGAAGCCAAATATGTTAGAGCCTGGCAGAGACGTGCGCAGTCCCAGCCAGACGCTTTGGTCGGGCCGAGAGCACATCCACTCTCAAAACCTTTTGAAGCATGCTCGTCAAAGCTAGTGCCCCCGAAGTGGTCAGGTTCAGCTAGATGACGAGGCAGATAGGGCCTTTAGTTATACCTTTTGAATTGGAAGGGACCAGAAAGTAGAAATGTTTTAATGTGGTCAACCTCAACCCCTCCTTTGGGAGGACTTGGAGAATCAGCTTCCAGTTGGGGGGGGGGGGACTGTGACAAAATGCACATTATATTATTATTATCTGCTTTTTCCAATGTGTGTGATTGTATACGTGTGATATGAATACATGCGAAACCCTGTGATATGTGCACTTCCAATTCATGTGGGAGGTAATGGGCCTGATTAGCGTGACAGTGATTGCTGCCACACGCCACTTGACAAATAGAGGGTGTGGTGCAGGAAGTGGGAGACCTGTGTACGAGTGTGAACGGGTGTGAGGAGGAGATCTCAGAGGCGCCAGGGTCTGTCTTTAGTGTTAAAGTTACAATAACTAACTACTAGCAACCTGCAGCCTAAACAAACAAACTGTCGAGCTCAGCCGAGCACGGAGTAAGCGGCCGTGTTGGAGTGCTGGGGAGACCGTGTCGTCTGCGCTGGATCCAGGAATGAACTGCCGGTCAACGAGGAGCATCGCGGGTGATATAAATCCGTGTTCTGTTGGATTTCTAAAGGATTACCGTGCGCTTCATGTGGATCTGTGGAACTATACTGTGGGAGCATACTGAGAGGACGGTCGCGGGACCGTTGTTGATTCAGAGCGCTTGCCTCGCGTGACGAACTTGTTTTGTTTGTTGTTTACAACTGACGTTGGGACTTTGTTGGGTTGAAAGGGGATTGGGGAATTGAGTGTTGGTTTGTTTGTATGTTTATTATTTTGGTATAGGGTCAGAAGCAAGTGTATTGTCTTACCTGATTGATTCATTTGGTTATTAAATATGTGAGTTTCATTGAACTAAAAACCTGCCGATCCCGTCTTTTTCCTTTAGTTAATAGTTTTCCTTTCTAAACAAAAGGGCGAGTGTTACAACTTGAGTCATACAGTTTACAATAAAGTTACAGTTCAGAGCATGATATTTTGTAGCAATATTTTCTGCTAGGCTAGGCAACAGAACTAAAAACATGATGGCTGGCCAGTTTGATTTATACAAAAAGAATGAACTGGTAAAATGACAATGTTTTTTGTTCTACTGCTAGTGCTAGTGCTACTATAAATAGCATAAGGTATGCTAATGGTATGCACTCCGGACCAGTGCTTGTTGTTCAATTCGTTGTTCAGACAGTGGTAGAATAATAGAGTAGACTGGAGTATGGGGGAAAATAACACACCATTCTCCTTGAGGTTGAGTTTGAGCTGGTTCCTCTTCATCTGGTTCCTCTGGTTCTGGTGGCTCAAACATGTATGGCTATGGCTGTACATTGCCGATGGAACTATTTGGTGCATACATGTTTATGTTTTCCAAAAGACCGGGCGACACGAGAACTTAGCTTGTTGTCTTCCGCGAATGGGCGTGGCTTAGACACGCGCGCGCGCACACACACACACACACACACACACACTCTGTCAACACACACACGTGGCACACTAGCGACCAGTGAGCAACTTCATTGAAACGAGTACAGTCCATGAGGAAAGCTTGTCGACATAACGTTTGGACGAAACGGGGAGAGATATTTCCCGCGAACTGTACAATGGACACGCCCCTACAGTCCTTGCCAGAGAGGCCAGAAAATATTGCATTGTATTTCATCCATTTTTAAACATCATTCCTGAAACGAAGCGATTTTTTTCATCATTCAAATATGGTCTGTTGGTTAATAACACATTACTCTGTGGCGTGACAAACTGGGAATACAAATTGATCATCTTTTTTATTTTGCTTTACAGCCACTTTAAGTTAAAGCCTTCAGCCCTGTGTAGTCATTTAACTTAAAAGCCTCAGTTCATAATTGTTATTCCTATAAGTCTGTAAACTATTATTTGTTTATATGAAGCCCGGTTCCTACTCCACCATGTAGGGGTTAGTTAGGGATTTAGAATTGTATTTTTGTTTAACTCTCTGTTAGGGCCTTTAGTTAGGGGCAAACTTTTTATTTCTAGTTAGAGCCGTTTTCCTTAGAATAGAACCTGCACCTTGAAGCCAATACTATACAGTTGTGAACCAAAGAACAAGGAAATGTAAACTTTGTCACTGCTAACGAAAAAAAAGAGCTACAACAATAAACTAAAGTTATTTTTCAACCATGTCTCCTCTCATATTATGTTGTATTCCTTCACCCTAGACGAAGGTGCATAACAAAGCTGAAGAGTAGTGCTGTTGTTGTTTCTTTTTGTTTGGTTTTTTTATGGGTGATTGTCTTGTAAGGTTCATTGTTGTTGTGAACCCAATGTAGATTGGCTATAGTTTAACTATTTTAAAATAGTAAAAAAAAAAGGCACCCTTGGTGTTACTGTAGGCTGAAAAAGCTCACACCAAGTGCAGTAGGCCTACAGTTTAACTCTGGTCCATTCCACAAAGTTTAGAGAGTAGTTCAACTGAAGTGATATTGATGAATTCCAAATGTTATCAAAGTATTCTTCTGAGTCACCCCTGGACTTGTCACGGCACCCACTTTGAGAAACCCTGCTCTGGGAGTAGACATAGTATAGTAGGGGAGACGGGGGTAATGTGAGACACTGGGTAATGTGAGACACCCCCTGTATCACATGACCACAATACATTTGTGTCATGTGACCATTATATGTTGAAACCCCTCCCATTTCCTACCTGCCATGGAGGAGAGGACCTTATTGTGCTGTGGTAAGCATGTTTTTTTCACAAAAATATGTTTTTTGCATGTAAAAGTTAATTTTCTTGTCGTCAACATAATCAGCTGTTGTGTCAAAGCAAATTAATTCAGGTAGAAAAACTTAAATCATACACGTTGATGAACTACCATCATATACATCCATGAGATTGCTGCTAGCTGAAGATTAGCCTGAATTGCTAAAAGAGGTCCTGTTTACCAAAATGTGGGTGTGGGGTAAAGTGAGACAAATGCTCTGGGGTAAAGCGAGACACTGTCTCACAATACCCCACCATGAGGCACAAGTTAAGTTCAGTTTTAAACATATTTTAATCTAATATTACATTGCATATGTTTTATTTTCTATGTCATAAACATTGTAGAAAATGCCAAGATACACCAGAAAGACAACCTGGGGTGGAACCGCCCTTGTAGAGATGGAGAAGGCAGCCGCTGAGAGCAAGGCAGAAAAGAAGATAATTCACCAGAAATATATGCACAATTGCACAAATTATCAGAAGAATCCTGGGAAACACGAAAGCATGGGAGAGACCCACATTTGCTATAAAGGAAAACGATGTGGCACATGTTCTGAAATGTGATGTGGCGAAGAAGCTGCCACAACCTAAACAGCGTGGAGGAACCACACAGAGAGAGCAAATCCTCACCTTTAGAAACCAGTGACTTCCAGGAAAGTCTGGATGGCAACCGAGGAAAGACTGGCGGGGTAACAGGGGCCAGCAACCCCTGTCGCAGCACTCGCAAGAGGGCACCAAGCAAGCTACAGAACGTACAAATAAGCAATACCCCAGAGTCTCCCGAGAGGAGGGGAGGAAGGGAGACTCGATAGGACAGATTCAACGACAACAACAAGTGACACCGACTCAGAGAAGGCTTCTTTGACTCAAATACACCAGAGTAAGGCTAAGTGTGGACACTGGACAAGGATGGACACATGCACACTGCACAGACGAACAGTCTGGTGAGATGTAGGAGAACCCTAGGCATGAGGCAAACCATAGTCCTAGAGACCTCAGTGCCTGCAGTCCCCCAAGAACACACAAGGCCGAGGGAGCCTCCTGTTGGTTCAGGCATGACAGAAAGGACAGTGGGCGGATCTTCGGGGGGTTCCCTGGGCGAGCTGGTCGCTGGGGTGTGGTCAGCACTGGTTTGCTGCACCTGGCCAGCAGGTCACTGCGTTCCCTGTTGGCCGGGTGTGGCCAATGCTATAGCTGGTTTCACCTCGGTGATGGCTGTGCCCGGGGCGCCCCTCCACAGATTTGTCTATAGCTGGGGGCCTGGAGGAGAGGGGCAGTGACTTGGCCAAATCACTGCTGACCCGCCAACTGGAGAGTGTAGTTGTAAGACGTTTGGAGACCACCTGATAACCTCTCTTCCAGGCCAAGGCTTCATCCATTATAAATGGATTATAATCACATCGTTGATGTATTTACAAACTGTAACCTTCAGGGCTGGAATGTAGAGTAGGCCTAGTTGTAGCTGTAGCTGTTCTAGCTGGTTCTGATGGTGCTGAGCCCCTACTAGCCTGCTCTAAGGGTCAAGTGTTCCGAACCCAATTGCTGTCTACTATGCTAAAGTGACACAGATACATTCCCGGTCTTAATGGGTTAAATGGGGGGAAACTTCGACCGAGAGAAACGTTTATCTCTTTTAGCAAGTGTTGCTTTTTGTAGAGATGTGAAGTGTGTGCGTGTGTGTTGTGTTCTAATCATTTGAATGTTAATTAAAACATTTTGAATTACAGAATGTTGTCTTTGATTCTGTTCAGACTTACTTTCAAGTGTTTAGAAAGAAAATGTGGTTAATGACCAATTCCCATGATTCTGTTACTAGTCTGACATTAGTTTTGGAATGTGTGGTTGTCAAGCTAGCTGTCAGTGTTCTAACTGTTAAAACAAGTGTTTTTATGGTAGTTTTAAAGTGAAAAGAATAAGTGGTTCACTTTACCCCATTGATTTTGATGGTCTGTCTCACTTTACCCCAGCCCTGGGGTAAAGTGAGACACCTGACCACTTTTTTAAAAACAATCATATGTTCACTGCCCTTTGTCTTGGATTCATTCTAATCATTTCCATTTTTAGGAAACATCCCAAATGAATGGGAAATATGTAAATTTGACTGATATATCATTTTAGCTCGCCTACAGGGGAGCAAATGTAAAAAGTGTCTCACATTACCCCCGTCTCCCCTACTAACCTTTAAATAAGTATTTTTTGTCAGTTCTCTGGGAGTACACATAGTTTAGTACTAACCTTTAACACTAGCATGTCTGAAGTCAAATCAGACACAAGTAGCATGTGCTTAAATTCACACTTAGAATTTTTCAGACGTAAGTCTTGTTAGTCCTCTGGTGTACTAACCTTTAAATAAGTATGTTTTGTTAGTCCTCTGGGAGTCCACACGTTTACTAACCTTTAAAGAAGTATGTCTTGTTAGTTCTCTGGCTGTACACGGCAGCATTGAGTTGTCCAGGCAGGCCTTTCCACAGCGTGTCCATCCTGATGGGTGTGTTGGAGCCCAGTTCAGAGACGGTCCACACGTAGTCCCCGCTGAATGCAAACGTCTTCTTCCACGGACCTGACCGGCCACACGTACAGTCACAGGGATTTATTCATATATATACATTATTACAATTAATTATTACAATTAATTACATATTATTATACATATACAATTATTCACATATATTTTCCCCCCCACACCCACATGGCAGCACAAACAGCAAATAAAATCTTCAAAGAAACATCCTGTCCATAAATATAAAGCAAATACAATAATAATAATAATAATAAATAAAATGAAAACACATTACATACAGTTAAACAAATAAATGCACAATGTCCCCATGACAGTTCCTTAGCCTCACCCTACAGCTGACTACTATTCATAGTGATGGGGGTGACAGCCAGGTCAAACAGTCACAGGGGTTTAGAGATGGGGGGGGGTGTCACTATAGTAAAAACAGATGTCTGTCCAAACCTGTTACTTCAAATTCAAATTAAAAAACAAGGAAAATTATACCAGATCTACGAGCACAAAACACATCACTTTGCGCCGTGTATCAAGCTTGCAGATCGGATACTTTTTTGTAAACTAAGGCCCCCAGAGTGGCTGCGCTACCCTACTGGCTAAAGCTGGCACTGCAGGTGGTTCATTTAACACAGGGCACTCGTTCATGGATCGATTCAGGCGCGTTCAGGCGAGACACCAGTATAGAGAGCCTTCTCCTTCTTCCGGGTACGTGCTTCAAAATGCCAATGAGCAACTTCCATTGAAATTGATAGTGAGGGAGGGCCCAGGGGCTGTCTACCCTCTGGTTTATATACAACGCCATGGTCTGTATGTGATGTGTGCGCGTCATCATCTTACCCAGCATCACTGCGTCCAGTCTGGCACTGCAGGGGTCTGGGATGGTGTTCCTCTCAGCATCAGCACCACTTCCTGTTGGAGCTGGGAGGGTGTTTACTGTAGGGCTGGCCGCACGTTTACCTGGACAATACAAAGAGAAGAGCAAATCGTCTCATAGGTCCCAAAACTGTTACCTTTCAGGATTAAAATGATAAAAATTGGCAGATCTACTAGCTCAAATCGAGCTTGTGGATCTGCTATTTTTTATGCTTTTGTGTGATGCTGTAGTAGTGTGATCAAGTAGCACGTTAATATACGACAAAACTAAAGAAGTTAAAACACGGAGATAAGAGACAGTGACAGTATAATTGGGCGAGGTCAAAGCTCAATGTTTTTTTTTCTTTTTTTTTTATGAATAAAATCAATAGCCCAAAACAATGTATATTCAAACATTTAATAATTCCATTCCAGGAAATGCCTGGAAAACAGTTTTCCTATTTTCAAAATATTTCCAGGAATTTCATGACCGCGGGAACCCACTTTCCCCCCCTATGCACAGCTTTGTGTGTTTGTAGCAAGGAATGTGATTTTTTTTTTTCTCCACACACACCATATATGGCCTGGATGCCTCTCACATCGTCCGGGTGGAGTCTGAAGTTGCCGTGGTAACCGGTGTAGATGGGCGCCATCAGGGCCTTCCTGAACTGGGAGTGGCCTAAGCCCAGGGCGTGGCCTATCTCGTGGGCGGCGATGATGCGCAGGTTGCTGCCGTAGGACGTCCCCTCTGTCCAGAACTCATCGTCGTCGAAGTGGACCGCCCCCGATTCTGGAGGGTCTGCGTGGGCCAGGACGTGACCTGTAGCAACGGGTGCAGGTCACATTCCTATAAGCCAATCATCTGATGACCAGAGCAGTGTTGTTTTCATCGACTAATACTCGAAAAAAAATCTTCGACTACCTTTTTTCACTGACGAAAACTAAATAAAAACTAAATAAAAACTAAGCTATGATGACTAAAACTAAGACTAAATACACTGACAATTTCGTCAACAAATAAAAACGGGACTAAAATGTTAGGAAGTGGACAAAAGATCTTACAAGCTCACAACGCGTCGCAGCGCGACGTGTTGTGAGCTTGTAAGATCTTTTGTCCAATAGCCGATGTATTGTAGATCGGCTATTTTCAGCAAGTGTGTTACGGACCACGGCCCTTGTGATTATTTGATATTTGGTTAAGTATAATTATTATTTATGGTGATTATTAAATTAGGATAATAATTATAAGTTTGGGAAATGTATTGTGTTTTATGGCATGTGACAAGTTGTGTTTCTTCTGTTTGTGAATGAGGTGCTGAGAACATGAGACTGTTGGCTACAGTACTCAAGGGAATGCATACAGACATGGGTGGCTGTGAGTGACAGGTCTCTGATTGCCCCTCTCTTCCTTATTGGTTCCAAGGACTGTCTAAAGAGGACAAGAAGCGAAGACCGTATGGGCGACGCCATGTTGCTCACATGGTGCTCCATGGAAGGAAAGAAACATGCGCAGTTGCAGACCAAGGAAGCTGAACACGGAAGTGTTGGCTGCATAAAGCCCATTGCGCATGTTTCTTTCCTTCCATGGAGCACCATGTGAGCATCATGGCGGCGCCCTTACGGTCTTCGCTTCCCGTCCTCTTTATACAGTCCTTGATTGGTTCTCCCCGACAACACCAGTTTCCTGTTGGCTGGGCACTCTTCCTGTTGCTCTGTAAAAGCTCAGTTGAACTTGACTTCACCAGGGGACGACAGCATGTTTGCAGCAGAGACTCCATCCCTCTAGCCCTCCGCCCTTGTGCCTGCCTTATTGTTTAGTTTGTTCTTTTGTTAGTTGTTAGTTCATTCTGCCGTAAGTTGCCTTAGAGATGTTTTGTTTATATCAGTGTTGTTCTTGTAAGTCTGTAACTTATTATTTTGTTGTTGCTAAAATATGAAGCCCGGTTCCTACTCTACCATGTAGGTAATTTTCTTTTCCAACTTACTGTATTTTTGATTATTTAGGGTAGTTAGGGATATAGAATTGTCTTTTGTTTAACACTCTGTTAGGGCCTTTAGATAGGGGTAAGCTTTTGATTTTTAGTTAGATTTGTTTTGTTAGAATAGAACCTGCACCTTGAAGCCAAAATATTAGAGTTGTGAACAAGAAATGTAAACATTGTCTCTGCTGTTGAACAAAAAGGGCTACTACAAATAAATTGAAGTTCTTTTCAACCCTGTCTCCTCGCAAACTATGTCATGTCCCTTCACCCTAGACGAAGGTCCATAACAAAGTGTAAAAACAATACGACGGCATCAGGGCCTGCCAAAATACATTTTAGTCGACTAAATCAACTGTAGATTTAGTCGACTGAAACTAGACTAACTAACTAGACTAACATTAAAACATTCCAGGTGAATATGAATAAAACTAAGATTTATTCCAAAGACTATGACTAAAGTAAAATAGAAATTTGCTGCCAAAACACTGGACCAGAGTCTCTGGAGTGTACCGACTCTCGTGACTGACCAATCACGACTATGACTAAACTAAATCAGAATTTGCTGTCAAATCACTCACTCACTCACTCACTCACTCACTGACCCTTGGTCGGGACAGAGCACCACACCCCTCACTCACCCCTGCCGTCAAACGAGACAGAATCACCACTCACTCACAATTTTTCAATTTAGGTATTTAGCCCTGACCTGAGGCCGATACAAAAAAGAAAAAAAAGTCTTCTAAATCCTAAAAAAAAAAATCTGAAAATCCTATGTTTCTATGTCAGAGGAGCTCAACCTTTTTCATGTCAAGGACCCCCATTAATTATCTGTATTTGGCTGCAGACCCCCATCTGAAAATATGTAGTTCCAGGGACACCCCCAGAAGCAAAGATTTGAGTTAAAAATGTTTGCTCTGAAATAAAATATACTGTATATTCAAATATTTGCACACATTTTCACGATTAAAAAAAAAATAGCTAAATATAACATAATGCTTGAAACACAGGCGTTCCCGTCCTGAAATTAATTAAATTAATCCATTAATACATACATACAAATAGTTATCATGAACCATACATAAACTAAGAACCTAACAGTGGAATATCTACATATGTAATTAGCTATGCTTATACTGTATACTATATAGTGATATATCTACATAAAATGCTATCTCAGGTCACATTCACACCAGAGAGCTTTGCTGCGATTAAAACGAATCCTGCTGCACATTTTCAGAAAGTGCACTTCGTTTGGCAGGTGTGAAGGCTCATTCGAATCCTAATGCGTATCAAAGAACCGCATTTTACTCCGAGCAAAAACGGGGGTTTCGCTTCGCTTCCAATCGCACTTGATTACGATTCGGTGCAGGTGTGAATGCAATCCGCAGTAAATAAAGGAAATGAATCAAATTATTTGGTGGGTGAGGAGCTATTTTACGCTATTTTACGCAGCGCAAAGATGTCCCGTTACCGTGGATAGACGTGGTCGAATGAGGAGACTGAAGCCCTGATCAAAATGAGGACGTGTACATTAATCAATTGCTTAAGAAAACACATAAAAACACTGCCGTGTAGCCTATTATAGCCTATAGAATATTCTGTCTGTGCGTGCCGTAAACATGGAGTGCTACTACTGTCACTGTGTGGGGACTGGGGAGTTGCGTGCGTAGAGAGAAAGAGAGAGAGAGAGAGTGGGTCCCAGACGGCACGATGCACGTTATGAGTGTAATTTTATCACCATAGATTTAACTGTGTAGGCTAGTTTATGAATGGAACACATTGATAAAGGTCCCCCCTGCTGCGTTTCCAATTGCTGCGAATGACAGTGTGAAGGCAAACCGCAGCAAATTAAATATGCAAGAATCCCAAATTCTCCGCCCATACGCATTGAGTCTACCGAAGTATTAGGTGAGAATGTGACCACTCACCCCTGCCATCGAACGGCACAGAGCAGGAGGCGTCGTTCCTGTGGAAGGCCATCCTGATGTCTGCCCGTCCGTACTCCACCTCCCTGAAGCTCAGAGGAGTCACGTCACTCCAGTACTTGAAGGCGGAGCGGACGGCCATCTTGACCTCCACCTTCTTCATGTCCGTCGTGTAGTTGTAGATCCGATAGGTCAGGCTCCTCTTGCGCCAACGACCTTTAAGGGTGGAACACAGGGTTAATCAAACGAATGAATGAACGAACACATTGCTTATAGTTTTTACATTACAAGAATATTTTTTCTCTTAACCTGATCGGCAGAAGCTTGTAGCTCATTGATGCCTATTACATTTTATTGCATATTAACAAGACATAAGAATGTGAAGAACCTAACAAACAAACAAAACCAAAAAAATAAATGCATAATATACATAATTAGATCCCTAGTCTCTTTTTTTATCAGCCTGGATTAGCCTTTTTTTATTTTCAATTGCATTAAATGTATACTTTGCGTAATAGACTTATGTAAATATGGGATTGGTATTTAAGATAGTCCAAGGGGAAGTGTCCTCAATACACTCATTTGTATAACTACTTCTCCAAAGTGAGCGACAGCCACAACACTAGAGGGAGCGGCCATGATTTGGTAACACAGTACGAGGCCAAATTTAGAACAAACATGGGATACTTATCATTGTACTACACTGCAACCCAAATGTGGAATGTCCTGAGTGACACCATCAATGGAGTGTTGGGCGGGAGGAGTAGGAAGAAGGCTCTACCTCCTCCCGGTGGAGGCTCGTCACTGGCAGGTGAGTCAGTAGGATACAACAGCTGAGTGACAACACAAATGTGTACATGAGAGGGATCAATTGGCATAATGACTACAATGGGGAGAAAAAAATACATCTATCAGGAGACCACGAGGGGAGGTAAATTCCCATAGAATGTTTTCCATTTTTTCCATAGTGTTTGTTGATGACATGAAAATACTGTATTTTTTTTTCATTATTTTTTAATTGTGTGATTGAGTGCATTCTTGATAATTCTTGATAATTCAATCCCATAAACAATATCATAATCAACAAAAATCTATCAAGTAATGAACCTGCCTTGCTCAATGGTTCAATAACCATTCCCTTATTCCTTGTATATTACATATTTCAAAATGTCTGTAAACAAACAAAACACAAAATATTCATAAACAAATCCACAATGTTTATAAACAAACACAACATATCTGTAAACAATTGCAAAATATTTGTAAACTAATTAACAACGTTTGTAAACAGACACAAAATGTTTGTAAACTAATCTGAAATGTTTGTAAACAGGCCCAAAATGGTGTAAACAAACCAATTTCTGTAAACAACATATAATGTTTGTAAACAAATCCACAATGTTTGTAAGCAAATCCAAAATGATCGTAAACACATCCAAAATGTCTGTAAACAAAGCCACAATATATATATATATATATATGAACCTTTATTGAGAAAGGATATCCCCTTGAGATGTATCATCTCGTTTTCGAGGGGGTCCAGCAACATACAGCAAATACAATACAAGACAATACAAGTACATTCATACATCAAAGGACAAAACAAACAACAAAGAAAGCTCTCCCAAAACTAGCCGCTCCCATCCCACCTATTCCCCGCAACATTGTATCAATAAGTCAATATAGTAATGATACAATTACAAGATGATGAACATACACCGGAACAACAATAGGCCGAGCATCATGACAGATATTAACAACATTGTCATTACATCATGACCAAGTACAAACATACACTTGAAAATAGTAGATAGTAAATAGTAAATAGTAGATAGTAAATAGTAGATAGTAAATAGTAAATAGTAAATTTGCCGCATGATGTAGGGAAAGAGAGAACAATCAGAACAATCGGAGGCAGTTAGAAACAGGAGCATGGTGTTTGAAGATGAATAATGATAGACACTTTAAAAATATTGAAGGAGTTAATGGATCTGAGGGAACTGGGGAGATTGTTCCAGTCGACAGGCGCTTTAAATTTAAAAGCACGCCGACCAACTACTTTTCTGATGTTGGTGGGGACTATCAGGTAAAGATGGTCTGTGTGCCTCAGGTTGTATGGTGAGCTGAAGGGACGTAGATATTGTTTTAGATATTCCGGGTAATTAAAGTATATGCATTTAAAGACAAATAATAGCCAGTGAGAGTGTCTTCGAGCTTTTAGTGTTAGCCAGTTGAGGGACTCATACATGGTACAATGGTGTGTCATATAGGGACACCTCAGTATAAATCTACAGAGATTGTTGTATGTTACGTTGAGGGGATAGAGGTGTGTATCAGAGGTATTTTGATAGACAATGTCAGCATAATCTAGGATAGGGAGAATTAGTTGCGAGATGATTCTTTTTCTGATCTGAAGGGTGAAACAGTTAATAGATCGATAGAGAACTTTCAGGCTGAAATTTACTTTCTGGATAACAGAGGTGATGTGAGGCTTGAATGTGAGTTGAGGATCGAGCCAGAGGCCGAGATATTTAAATTCGACAACCTTTTCGAGCTGTGAGCCGTCAGCAAATGTAATTGCTAGAGGCAAAGAAGTTGGTACTGTGGAAAAGAGCATGCTAACAGATTTATTTTTATTTAATATCAGCTTGTTAAGATGGAACCATCTTTGAACTGCATCAAAGTCAGCCTGTAATGTACGCTGGATTTGGGCAATGTCAGAATTTGATGAATATATGACTGTGTCATCGGCATATAATTGAATTTGGCAATCGGAACAGATAGTGGGCAGATCATTTATAAAAATGGAAAAAAGCAGAGGCCCCAAGGAAGAGCCCTGGGGTACGCCTTTCTCCATAATTCTAAATTCCGATCGGTTCCCCTGATACGAGACACACTGACGTCTAAGATGGAGATATGAGTTAAACCAGAGGACTGATTCTCGGGAGAGACCAATGGAGTGTAATTTGTCGAGGAGTAGGTAGTGGTCTACAAGATCGAATGCCTTGGTAAGGTCGATAAATATAGCACCTGTGAGCATGCCGTTTTCAAATGATGAGAACGTATCATTTGTAAATTTTAGGAGTGTTGTAGTTGTGGAAAAATTGGGTCTGAAGCCAGATTGAAATGGAGATAAAATGTGAAAATTATTGGCATACTTGGAGAGTTGATTAAAGATTAACTTTTCAAATATCTTTACTGTGCTATTTATAATAGAAATTGGTCTATAGTTGTTGAGATCGTGAGGATCCCCAGCTTTATGTAGGGGGGTGATACTGACACATTTCCAGAATGAAGGAATTTCACATGTTGCTAAAGAAAGATTAAATAAATCAGAGAGTGGGAAAGAGAGAATGTGAGGTGCAATTTTCAGGAATTTGATCTCTAACCCATCGGGACCAGCAGCACCTGACCGTAACTCCCTGATTGCCAGTTCGACATCAGTTGGAGTGATTTTGGCAAAAGAGAAGGAGCTACCAACTCTGGGGTTATTCGGGGGGGCATGAGAATAAGGTGGGCCTGATTGGGAGTTGCAAACAGAGGAGAAGTGGTGACTAAAAGCATTGGCTATTATGGAAGGATCGCCAGTTAGCCCGTCATTGATCTTAATGAGATTAGGACTTTTACTTGTTTTGTTAAATATGTTGTTAATTCTGTTCCAGAATTTTTTGGGGTTGTTGAAATCATTATTTAGGCAGTCCTTGTAGAAATTTGCTTCGGCATTTCTAGTTTTGGTTTTACATGTGTTCCTTACATGTTTATATGTATTCCAGTCAGACGAATCATTTGATGATCTATATTTTAGCCAGGCCTTATCTCTCTGTTTGAACAGTTGAATGAGTTCACCATTAATCCAGGGTAAGTGTCTACCTTTAACCTTGATGGAAATCCAGGGGGCATGTTTGTCTATGACTTTGTTAACTTCTGTATAGAGGAAGTTCCAGGCGTCTTCAACCGAAGGTATTAATTGAAAGCGATTCCAGTTAATGTCGAGTAAATCATGGGTAAAAAGTTCATCGTTTACATTTTTAAACTGTCTTACTTTTATGTATCTTGGTGGTAAACGAGGTAATTGGATCTTCCACACACAAAAAATGATTGAATGGTCACTGAAGCAGTCGGGTAATACCCCGGATTTTGTAATTCTGTCTGGATGAGAGACAAGAATCCAATCTAGCAGAGATTTAGTTAAATGAACAGGATCGACTCTGGTAGGTTCGCTAATGAGTTGGGTGAGATTACTGCTGTTGATAGTATTACGGTCCTTGGGTTGATAGTATTACGGTCCTTGGATGACGACCTTTCAAGCCAATTTCGGTTAAAGTCCCCCAGAATAATGTTTTCATTTAGCCGATCTATAGAATTAATAGTGGAGAAAATGTGTTGTATAGATTCGGCGGGAGCATTTGGAGGTCTATAAATATTTCCTATCACCAAGTGTTTATTTTCATGAAAAAGTATTCTTATGAATAGGCATTCAAAATGCACAGGGTTCACATTTGGGTTAACCAACTCAGAGGCTAAGTGAGAAGAAACATAAGTAGCTACACCACCTCCTCTTGTGCCTCTATCAGCTCTATACAACACATAGTCATTAAGTTGGACAGCATTGTCTGGGATAGAGTCAGTCAGCCATGTCTCCGAGAGAGTGATTACATTAGGTTTATTATACTCGACCCAAGCCCTTAAAAGGTTGATTTTGAGGAATAAGCTCCTAATGTTCACATGTATGATATATAAACCTTTCATAGTTTATGAATTTCAGAAGTAAAGATAAGGGGATGTCCATCAAATACGTGTACATGAGTATACATTACAGGAAAATAACAGTAATGAGCTGGGCTGATGGTGGGAAGAGCAGCGCACGGGAGAGCATGAGACAGACGCACGCACACACAAACGCACACACACACACACACAAGCATCACAAGCGCACACACAAAAAATAAAAATAAAGACAGGGTGGAGCAGAACAATATGGAGCTCAGCGTCTACCAGAACTCAGTCTGCAAAAATAATATAGGCTATCAGGGGATAGCTCTGGAGCAAATAGTTTCAACGTTTTCTGGTGGTTTTATTAACAAAAATAAAATAAAATGAATAGTGGCAATAATAATAATAATGACAATCATCGATAAAAAATAAATAGTAGTAATAAGGAAAGATAGAAACCAAAAGCATTTAAATAAATGTGGGGTCTAAGGTCCCGAGTATTTATCCCCTTTGGCAGGCTTTTTGCAACTTGCCTAAAGCTCTTTTTGGGTACTGTCGTAGTATTTCACGACAGTTTCCAGCACAGGAACTTACTTCACTGCAAGACGATTTACGGCATAAACAAAGATGGCGGCCTCCGTTCGACAGCTACATGCCGTTTTAAAACAAACTAATACAAAGAAGAAAAAAAAAAGTAATTTTTACGTCTCGGGACCGCAGTACTGATAAGCAATCAGTATGCAACAGGCAAGTTCATGTAGAGAAAGTATAGATAGGCCTTACATGACGAGATGGAGAGAGAAAGTGAAGTTTATCACCGGCAGTGTATGGAGATCTCACCGGGACACCGGGACGTCGCGAAGGAATGTCTCGGCGTCTTCGGGGCAGGAGAAGAATACGGGTTTGCCTTGGACCATTATTTTAAATCTACACGGGTACAGTAGGGAGTATTGGAGGGTGCGTTCTTGGCATTTCTTCTTGATTGGGTCATACATTCGGCGCTTCTGCATCAGGGCAGCACTGTAGTCTGCGTATATATGGATACGTCTCCCCTTGAACAGCAGCTCACCCTTCTCCCGGGCAAGTCGTAGGATCCTCTGCTTATCCTGGAAATTAAGAAATTTCACCAGGATTGGCCTCGGGCCCGCTTGGGAATCCTGACGACGAGCCGTCGGGTTGCGGTGTATTTTCTCGATGACCGGCGGGGCTGGGAAGTTCTCCTTGCCGAACAGGTGGGGGATCAGTTTGTTCATGAAGCCCATGATGTCGTCAGCCTCCTCCCGTTCTGGTACGTGAAGGAAACGCAGGTTCGAGGACCGGCTTCTATTCTCGGCGTCGTCGGCCTTCTCCCTCAGGTATTCGTTCTCTTTCTCCAGCTTTTTCACCCGATTTACAAGTTCAATTATATTATCCTGGTTAGCGCTGACTCTCTGCTCAAGCTGTTCGACCTGGTCACCCAGCGTGGATAGCTTTCCATCAATAGCTGTTAGGCTGGTATGGATCTTGTCCATTTTTGTGTCAAAATGGGAAATCATTTCAGCCTTCAATGTTTGTAAACAAATTTACAATGTATGTAAACACATCTCACAGTGCTTGTAAACAAATCCCATGATGTTTGTAAACAAACCCAGTTTGTCTGTAAACAAACAGTAAAGGTTTGTAAACAAACTCAACATGTTTGTAAATAAATCGTACAATGTCTGCAAACAAATCACACGATGTCTGTAAACAAATATCACAATGTTTGTAAACAAATCACACACTGTTTGTAAACAAAACCATGATGTTTGTAAATGAATGTAGTGGTTACAACTGTATTAATTGATTGCCCTAGTCCCGTGGTGAGAGTTCTGCTCTGGTTTTGGTGAATATTAAGTAGTTCCGGTCATTTTGTGGGGGGCACAGGGGCCACGTAGTAAAAGTAAATTAATTCATTTGTATTGTTGACCGATTTCTAAAATATTATCGCAAGCTTCGTTCAACTTTGACCCCTCTATCACATGGAACAATTTTTTGGGCGTAGTTATATGGACACAAAAAACATAGTTCCGTGTGATAGAGGGATCAAAAATTAACGAAAGATACACTAATATTTTAGAAATAGGTCAACAATACAAATTGTAAACAAAGCCAAATGGTTTACTGAGCTATCCGGACACAATAAGTTGTTTCATTGTACATTGTACACAGCAAAATCATTCAGTGTTTTTGATAACAATGATGTGTATCCTGGTTTGGGCATGCATTATCCATTATTACAGTGTGTTTGCTGTTCATGTTTTCACGTACAAACTTCTCTTCAACTGGGATTTCAGATAATGTTTCACGTTTCACGCAAATCTCTCAAAGATCCCGGCAGAAAATCAGGTATAAGCATTTTTCAAACTGCTCAAAATGGCGGAATATCTAGGGTCAGCCGGAGCTTACTGGTCAAAGTGACAGATGTGTTCCACATGAGTCAAGGAACATTTGGAAACAAGTGCCATGACTTTTGCCCAAACAAGGCATGAGTTATGCCTGTTCAAAGGTTTAATTTAAAAAAGTAGTAGTAGAGTTAAGGGCAGTCCATACTCTCTCCGACCACCGAACTTTTCGTCGGAAAGATCAGACTTTAATTTCTTCTCCGAAGTAGAGTTCGGAGAGTCACAACATCTGGGAGTGCAGCTTTCAGAACAAAAATTCGGAGGAATGCGTTTCAGAAGTTGCAAGTGACGTCATGTTGTAGTTGTACCGGAGCTTTCCGACGAAAAGTGCGATGGTCGGAGACAGTATGGACTGCCCTTAAGACTGGTTTCAGTGCTATTTGGCATGACCCTCTACCACACTGTAAAGTTTAAGTATATGACGCTGCATACATGTATTATGGGCAAAAGAAGAATTTTCACAAAACAAAAAGGGTCAGAGGTCAAAAACACGTTACTCATTTGGCATGAGGAGACGCACGCATATGTGATTCAACTTTTTATTGTCGACCGTCAAACAGTTCAGCAAGCGGAGCCGCAGCACCATTGCCCTGCAGAACCATTGCCCACCACTCCTGAATGAAGTGTCTGGTGCTGGGACTCTGGTGAGACGCACAGGACCTGGGCCTGGTGAGAGTAGGAGTGGACCTGGAGATAGCAGGAGTGGACCTGGTGAGACGTAGGAGGCGCCCGGACAGGAGACAACCCACAGAGCCTGGTCCATGCGCCAGAAGTCGGGGGTATGATGTTGGTAGACCCGAAACCCTGTTGACCTCAGGCTACATCACTGAGGATACGTCCCAGGTGCATCCATGCAATGTATTTCTTAGTTGTGAATGTGCATAACATTTGCATATATATATATATATATATATATTTATAGGGCAGTTCAGAGGCATGTTTTCGTAACATGGTTTTTTGGGACCCTTATGGTGTCTAGTTATGATTTCTTCTTGTTGCCCGGATCAAATAATGTCCCATGGGGGTTAATTGTGACCCTTTCTTACACCTACCCCCAAAATTAACCATACAATGGAGCTAACAGAAAATCCCATAACCTTTGAACTAAACAACATACAGAGACAAATGAACACATTTTTCCATATCATTTGGACCCAATGAAGTAAATAAAGTGGTTATTATCCACGGGGTCCACGCACACCCCCTTATTTTTTTTTCTGGTTTGGTTCATTATAATTTAGACTCACAAGGAAACTTGCTTTAGGAGATTGTGACTTCGTCATAATCACAGAAGCATTATAATACACTCACAGGCAATTGATTGACTGGGTTTGGGACCAATGGGAGCCTTGACCACCCCCTCCAGCTTGGTGGTATAAAACCAGGCTCCACACATTGTCTTCACTTTTGTGAAACTTCTCATGCGAGAACACACGGCATTATTTGCAAAGTCGTATCCTAGTTTGAGTCAACGGACAGGAGTGGATCCTGGCACCCCGACTGCACTTCGATATTTGTTTTCAGAGGTTTTCCAGAAATTTTCATTAGTTTCTTCATTAGTTGACCGGGGCAAACGGCCCTAATTTTTACACTGTACAGCGAACGTGTTCCTTTTTAGCTTCCTAAACTCTGCTCTACTGTATACACAGCGGACGTGTCGACAGTTAGCACAGTTTAGCTAGGCTATAGCCACAGGTTACTGCTTCACTGTAAACTCCAGGTGGAGCGAAATCCATTCACGACGGACGACGTACGCTGCGACGTATATTTTTCCGTCGCGACGTATATTCGAGTACGTCCTGGCGTAAATATCAATTCGTCCCGGCAGAACGGACTCGTCGCGGCTATATCTACCCGTTTGCGACGTAATAGGTTGACTATTATTTTCCGTCGCGCCAGAACGGGACTCGTCGCAGCTATATCTACCCGTTGTGGCGTGAGCTGGACTCGTCGAGGCAGAACGTGACTCGTCGCGGCTATATCTACCCGTTTGCGACGTGCGCCTCGCCGGTCCGGTCTCCAGGCGAGCCTGAGTGGTTATCTGGGGTTCCAGCAGGCCTTTTTCCGCGCGCATCGTGCCCGGGGAACGGCCCACGCGCCCGGGCCTGGCATCACCGCGTGCACCTTGCCGGTCCGGTTCCGTGGAGCCCTTCGCCGTCCTCAGGCGACCCTGCGTTCCAGAGCTGTCACCTCTTTTGCCCAACCGAAAATAGAAGATCTACCAGCTCCCCCGCGTCTGTGGACCCCTGGGGATCACGGTAGTCCACGGGGGTCCGTCTGTGTGTGTGTGTGTGTGTGTGTGTGTGTGTGTGTGTGTGTGTGTGTGTGTGTGTGTGTGAGCGTCTGAGCGCTTGTGCTCCTATCCGTGTGCCTCCCCCCCACCCCATGTGGACCCTTGGAGGGGGGGGGGGTCCCCCCTTTGCACTTGCTGCGTATAGGGGGGGGGGGGCTGATAGATAACCTACAAGGACATATGAATTTAATTTATATACACGGCTATATTCAAAGCTCACCGTGCTCGTATAGCGCATTGACTGTCTGTCTGTCTGTCTGTCTGTCTGTCGGCCGGCATCTGATCTACAAGCTCAGAGCGCGGTTCTGCGCAGCCCCGTGCGCCTTGTGGATCAGAGCGCACGGGGGTTAATGATAATACCCCCGGGCGGTACGGGTCCCCGTGGACCCTTGGGGATCAAGGGGGGCCACGGGTGTCCACGTTTGCGGAGACGCTGCCTTCATATTAGCCTACTTTAATAACAAGCAGCTGATCTACAATTGACAATTTGACATGTCATTGCGTCGTATTCTGTCTGTCTTTCACGCACGCACGCAGACATGTCACAGACCACCACATAACCATATTTGTATGGCCATATCGTTTATAGGCCTTATAGCTGAATAGCGCCGGCCGTCGGGTGCACGGGTGCGAACTTCATGACAGTGGTGCAGCATTACATTGTATTTTGATTTGAAATAAATAATGATGAATAGATGTCTATACTGTTGCTTGTGTGTGTGTTATGATATAGGGTTAGCTGGAACACACGCCCTGTATGATCTGTGGTGCGCATCTACAAGCTCCAAGTGTTGCGTCCACATGCAGCGCGTTGTGAGCTTGCAGATAGTCGGTGCCCCACTATAGAGAGATGGTAGGGTATTGCCCAAGCCTATTCCTATATGATCTGTGGCTATATTAAAGGCCTTTTATATGTGATCTCACATAATGTGCGAGTCAGAGCTAACGTTACTCAATGATCATTTGCCGACTGATTGATATCACAGCACAGCGTGTGCTGAGAGAGAGAGAGAGAGAGAGAGAGAGAGAGAGAGGGGGGGGGGGGGGGGGATGTGCTCCGTTCATTGGCTCTATATAGGCCGTGCGAGACAGGATTATTTTAAATAAATATGTCTCTGTCTCTGCGTCTCTAGAGCTATAACATATATAGCACACATGTGCACACATGTGTGCTATATTAGGCGGCGGGTGCGTTTTACCTTTGGGTAGGCTGCGTTGGGGGGGGGGGGGGGGCTATCGCCGCCGCGGATTTATTTATTTCCCAGATGGTCTAAAAATGAGTTATTTAGCATACTTTTACCAATGAATTAGCCTATACACAGACAGCGACTTTTGGACGTCTTTTTCTCAAGTCTCGAGTCAGTCAGTGTAGATTACCCCTCCAGGAGTAGCGGGTCATGGCTCTTCACAGACGGCACAGAGACAGCAGTCATTCCGCTGAACGTGTCAGTGTTGCTGCAGTGGTGTGGACTGTGAACCGTGAACCGTGCGGCACTGGTGGTGCTGCTGAGTGCTGACAGCCGACTCACAGCTTCTTCTTCTGAATTAGGCTACTTTATCTTTGCCTTGAAAAATACATTTTGCGTTTTGCTGTTTCCCAAAACAAACCAGCGCACGCTACTCTTTGCTACAAAGCGACTGGAAGGACGAGGTTTACAGACATACCAATAGTAGTCAATCATATGCTGATTAGGCCAGTTGCTGTATAGTGTATATAGCCTATCCGATCAGCGATCACCAGGGGGCAGCGACAACACATACACACACACACACACACACACACACACACACACACACACACACACACACACACACACACACACACACACACACACACACACACACACACACGAGATTCTGACAGAATGCGGCGGCATGCTTAAAATAAACAGATATACAAGCTTATAGTGTACCATAGCGTACATACCAGCGTACTTACCGTTCAATAATAATCAGCATGTATTATTATTAACGAAAAACATAAATACTAGCCTACTATTTTATTGGTCTAGTTCAGTTGATTTAAACAAAAGTAATGGAATTCAATTGCCTACATTCAGTATAGGCCTGATTTTGATATAATGATGCAGGGAGATTTTCTGAGCCAGTCCGTGCCATGTCATTTACTGCATTACATCTTCTGCTATTTTCGGAGCTGCCAGATTAATATTTAAATCTTTAGTTGGAAGAATGCAATAGCATATCATAAGTGTTGACCATAATGGGACGGTTGGAACCAAATGAACCCCCGACGGCCGGCGCTATTCAGCTATAAGGCCTATAAACGATATGGCCATACAAATATGGTTATGTGGTGGTCTGTGACATGTCTGCGTGCGTGCGTGAAAGACAGACAGAATACGACGCAATGACATGTCAAATTGTCAATTGTAGATCAGCTGCTTGTTATTAAAGTAGGATAATATGAAGGCAGCGTCTCCGCAAACGTGGACACCCGTGGCCCCCCTTGATCCCCAAGGGTCCACGGGGACCCGTACCGCCCGGGGGTATTATCATTAACCCCCGTGCGCTCTGATCCACAAGGCGCACGGGGCTGCGCAGAACCGCGCTCTGAGCTTGTAGATCAGATGCCGGCCGACAGACAGACAGACAGACAGACAGACAGACAGACAGACAGACAGACAGACAGACAGTCAATGCGCTATACGAGCACGGTGAGCTTTGAATATAGCCGTGTATATAAATTAAATTCATATGTCCTTGTAGGTTATCTATCAGCCCCCCCCCCCCTATACGCAGCAAGTGCAAAGGGGGGACCCCCCCCCCCTCCAAGGGTCCACATGGGGTGGGGGGGGGGGAGGCACACGGATAGGAGCACACACACACACACACACACACACAGACGGACCCCCGTGGACTACCGTGATCCCCAGGGGTCCACAGACGCGGGGGAGCTGGTAGATCTTCTATTTTCGGTTGGGCAAAAGAGGTGACAGCTCTGGAACGCAGGGTCGCCTGAGGACGGCGAAGGGCTCCACGGAACCGGACCGGCAAGGTGCACGCGGTGATGCCAGGCCCGGGCGCGTGGGCCGTTCCCCGGGCACGATGCGCGCGGAAAAAGGCCTGCTGGAACCCCAGAGAACCACTCAGGCTCGCCTGGAGACCGGACCGGCGAGGCGCACGTCGCAAACGGGTAGATATAGCCGCGACGAGTCACGTTCTGCCGCGACGAGTCCAGCTCACGCCACAACGGGTAGATATAGCTGCGACGAGTCCCGTTCTGGCGCGACGGAAAATAATAGTCAACCTATTACGTCGCAAACGGGTAGATATAGCCGCGACGAGTCCGTTCTGCCGGGACGAATTGATATTTACGCCAGGACGTACTCGAATATACGTCACGACGGAAAAAATATACGTCGCAACGTACGTCGTCGTCGTGAATGGATTTCGCTGTCTCTCGTAAACACAGCAAACGTGTTCAGTTAGCATCCCCGCCAACTTTGGCTCCACTGTGTGCACAGCAGACGTGTCGACAGCGGCAAAGTTTGGCTAGGCTATAGCTACACCTGTACGCAGTTGCAGTTACTAGCTGATTTTTCCCTCTCTTTTTCTCTGGCCTGCAGAAAGCCGAGAGAAGATGCCGGAGCGGAACAAGCAGCAGCGTTGTCGCCGAAAGCAGGTCTCCCAGAAACACTGCGAGTCCTGCGGCAACTGGATGGCGGGTGAAGACCAGCACGAAGACTGCGTGCGTTGGCTGGGCCTGGAGCACGCCATCGACGCGGCCAATAACACCGGCGTGTGCGCCCTGTGCAAGACCACAGCAGCTGGCATCAGAGCTCGCAGGCTCGTACGGGCCACGGCCTTCTTCACCGGCGACGTGAGAGAGAAGGAGCGGGACGGCGACTACGTCGACCAGGGGGCGGCGTCGGTGCTCGAGGCGCCAAACGCGCCGCGCCATCCACCGCAGCCGCGTGCTGCACGTGGGTCTGCCCGCACGGATCCTCCTCTCCCCGAAGTCCAGGATGACCCCACCACAGGGGAGTCGATGGAGGACGAGGACGACGAGAGCCGTAGCTCCGACGGCGACTACTCTGACTCCTCTTCCGATGAACCACGGCGCGAAGTCGGGCCGTTTGGCGGCCAATATGGCTCCCCCCGTTTCGAGGCCCAGCTTCAAGCCACCCTACTGGCAGGCGCGGAGACAGCGGCAGCAGAGCCTCCCACGGCGGGGGCTGCATCTGAGGCCATGGCTCCCCAGGTTCCAACCCAGGACGCCGGCCCCCTCGACCGCCCATGGAAATGGACCGCTCGGAGCTGCTGGACATTTTCAGGAGAGCCACTATCCGCTCTGGCCTAAAGTGGCCCACCGAGGGGGCCCCGGGGGAAGCTCGAGAGGACTCGCTATGGCGTGATTCCGGCGAGGACAAGGACCCACACCGTGGTCTCTGACGCTCGGCGTCAAGGCCGTCAACGCCATAGGTCTGCTCCAGGGCTCCACCTCTCATATCCTCCGGGACATGGGCGACGAGCCAAAACTGGAGCACATGTTGGAACTGCGGAGGATCCATAAAGAAACCCTGCTCCTCACACAGAGTACAACATACAGATGACCGGGAAGGCCATGGCTCACCTCGTGGTCCTCGAGAGAGCCAGGTGGCTCAACCTCTCCCCGAAGTTCGGGGACAGGGCCTGCTACGCTGGATCAGCACGTCCTGCAGTCCAGCCTGTTCTCCGGCTCCGTGCCGGACATAACGGCCCGCCACGAGCGGGACAGCAAACAGAAGGAGGCACTCAAGGCATACATGACCACGGAGCCCCCCAAGCCATCGTACTCCAAGAAGCCCAAGTACGGAAGGTCCATGGACAGACCACGGGACTACGGCCGAGAGCGCGACCCCAGGCCCCAGTTCAAGGCCCCGGAGGCAGCGAGGGCCCCGTCTGCTGTATCCGGCCAGCGTCAGCAGTCCCGTAAGAGGTACAGACCTCGCAAGAAGCCATCAGCCACCCCCGCTGGAAGGCAGCGCGGACGCGGCGGTGTCAAGAACGCCAACGGCGGCCAGCAGCGAAAATAGCACACGGCCGAGCCTCGGGGAGACGACGGTGGACACCGCCTCCCCCCCGTTCATTTTCCCTGTGTTCATTTGCCCAGGCACGGCGTAGTGGCCACGGGCCTCACACCGAGGAGGACGTTCAAAAGGTTTGCACTGGACTTGAATGTTCGTACCCTACAAACCCTCCCGCGCACTCAGATCAGCCAACGCAGGGAAACTGGAAGTACCCTCACTAAAAACGCCGGGACAACGCTCCACACGTCCCAAACTCTTCTCCCTTCTGGCTCCAAAACTGTGGAATGCACTTCCCATTGCAGTCAGAACTGCAGCATCACTCCCAATCTTCCGCCGTAGCCTGAAAACCCACCTTTTCAGACTCCATCATGGCCCATAGCACTTACCCTAACCCCTTAGATAGAATTTCTGTTGGCTTAGATAGCATTTGACTTAGACTTATAGCATGTTATGTAGACAGCACTATAATTGTATTGTATATAGTCATAGCACGCCATAGTACATATGTATAGCATAGTAGTGAATATGTATAGTTTATTATGTATAGTGTATGTATAGTTTCATCATATAGATATTCCACTGTTACCTTCTTAGCTTACGCATGTTTCATGATAAATGCTTTTATGTGATGTATTCCCATGCTTTTGTTCTTGCCTAAATGTAAGTCGCTCTGGATTAAGAGCGTCTGCTAAATGCCTAAATTGTAAATTGTAAATTGTAAATTGTTTTACCTCTAAGAGGAGCTGCTGCTGCACCGCACTTATTTATGAATGTGTCGATTAATACTTTGCCTCCCATGTTCCCTCCCTTGGTTCGAATAAATTTGTGCAGAACAAATCAGTTGAATCATTGCCTGTACCCTTGTGTGAACATGCGGGATATGAGCCCACTGCCGCGCCGATCGTTGAAACGATCAGCGGCAGGGGGACAACTCAGCGACACGATGACAAAACCTCTAGCATGTTTTGCCATCGTAAGACAGGGCCACCACGCCAAAATTCTCAAAAGCACGATGGCAGAGCCTCTAACCGGAGGCACTGCCATCATGAGACGGGGCCACCACGCCAAAAATGTCAAAGACACGGTGACAGAGCCTCTAACAAGAGGTCCTGCCACCGTGGGACGGGACCACCACGCCAAAAATGTCCCTGTTTTTCCAGCAGAGAATGCCACGACACCGCGAAGTGTCGGTTATGAACCCTCTGGCACGGTGCCTTCCAAAGTGGATAGAATGCGGGACACACCCATGGGTGCTGAGACTGAGAGCACCATACAAACTGGGTACAAGCTGCAGTTCACTGCGGAACCACCCACGTTCGAGAAAGTAATATCACCACCCATCACCACCCACCAGGCAAACCAGGCATACTTAATGAACTGGTGGGCGTGTCCACATAAAAGCATGATTTTAACAAATACTGTACACTTTTTGGAAAAAGTTATTCCCCCTTATATTGTAATAACACCTGATGATCATGTTTTAGGGTGGGGAAAAAAATGTGGCACTCCATCTTTAACATAATTCCCTCTACAAAGTCCTAGTAGTAGGCCTACAAGTAGTAGTAAGGTTGAAATCTCTTTTTTTTGCAAGTAGAAATATTATATATTCAATCAATCAACTCATCAGCACTCTGTCTGTGTTTTATACAGTATATGATACATTCCATGTTTCTCACCCAGCACTCTGTATTTGTGTTTTCTCTGGTTGAAAGGGTCCTCCAGGCCACAGCGGGGCGCTCTCATTACCTCCAAGGTCTCCTGATCCATTTCTCCAGTCACAGGAAGTTCATTCACCCTCTGGAACGCTCTGAGGAAAATAAATAAACACTTTAGCCGCAAAAAAATAAAACTAAAACATTGAATTATGTAAAAAAAAATAAAAAATACTTATTTCACTCTATTGGACAATATCAGTATCATAATATCATGCTACTACGTATAATCTACAATATCCGGTGGAACCTCATATGTCCAAAACTGTATTCAAATTCAAAAGCATCAAAAGTAGCAGATCTACAAACTCAAATCAAGATTGCAGATCTGCTATTTTAATGCTTTGTTGCTTTAGTATGACACAAAAAGTTAGAAAATGGAGATAAGAGGTTTCTGTCCAAATAGTCACCAGCATGTGTGTGATAGTGTGGTGCTATTTTATATACCTGAGAGCTTCCATAACAGTCTCCAGGTAAGCCTGGTCCTGGGGATCCACACCGTTATTCAGATAGCCATACTTCCTCAGATAGGCCTGTATGTGGAATAAATAACCAGGGCAAGGTACAATGAGGTCTTTGAAGCAGTGAAACAATGGTGCATAGTATCGTATAGTTTGATCAGGGGCGGCGTTTGCAATGTTTCATTTGTTCCAGTTGAAACGGCAGGGGGCCTCTGTGATGCTAAACAAGAGCTCCCTAAAACCTGTTTACTGTGCTCACCAAGAGGCCCCCTCTCTCGCCTCGTCTCTCTCGCACATGCCGTTCCTTGCCGCTCTCTCACACTGTTAAGTTACAACTTAAACCTATTTCCTAAATATCTCAAATGTGCAGCATTGGGAGGCAAAGGGAAGGCACTTTATTGTGAAAGGGCGACAGGATGCAGGAGTGCTGTTGTTGCTGGGTAGTTCATTTAAATATGCCACATACAGACACTTTCAAACGAGAGGGAGATGCAGAACCAGTGTTGTTTTCGTCAGGCATGACGATACGATAACGTAAATGACGACGTCAACGCCCTTTTTTCCAGGACTAAGACGGACTAAAACGAACGACACTAAAATAATTCGGGACAAGACTGACGCTGACGAGCTAAATAGCTCTGTTTGATGACGATGACGATGACGAGACGATCGTTGACAAGACGAGGCTACACGGAAATGTTAGTGGATTGACGAACAAAGTTTTAAATGCATGAAAATGTTCCTCCTCTCCTTTCCTTGTTGGTCACGCCCATCTGCATGCATGCGCACACACACACACACACACACACGCACGCCTCGTCGCCTCATCCCTCCTCTGCACGCATGCACACACGCACAGTCGCACACTAGTATAGTGTGTAGCTATCAGCGCGCTGCAACTAAGAATCACTCACATGTTTTATTAGTACCGTCGGGTCCGTCGCAACTTGTGGACAGTATGAAAATGCGGGTCCTATGTGCATTAAACAATGTTAAAAAAAATAAAGTTTGATGGATTCTTTTTAATAATTATATAATAATTATATAATAATATAATAAATTCATAATTTACATTTGGGGGATATCTTTCACAATAATGAATAAAACATGTTCTAGACATTCTAATGATCACAAAAAACATATATTACAATTATTGTACCTACTTTTATTAGGGTAAAGGTCAAAAGTCTTAGGTTAAAAAAATGTTAAAAAAAAGTCCAGACATTTTTAATTTGTGTGAATTTCAGCCTCTGTGGGGGGTATTTATATGCAAATATCATGACCAATGGCATTGAAATGGCATTGCAATGAACATCACTGATGACGTTTAGGTGAAAAAAGAACAGAATTTTTTTTTAATCATTTAGTAATTAAATTAAATAAAATTGTTGCTAAAAAGCAACGCTGGGTCTTAGAGGGTTAATGTAAACGAAGTCCACACCCACAACACCAGAGGGAGTGCAACAAACCGTTGATTCTGAGACTGAGGTCCAGGAACACACAAATAGAAAGCCTAAAAATGGAAGTGACGCTGAGTTACAGCAGATAGAAGCAAGCCTAGAAGAAAATGATGAACAGGCAGAAACAAATGGGCCACAAAATGGTGAAATTACAGAAACTGAATCTCAAGATGAGAACAAAGACAGTGCAGATCCAAAACCTAGTCACAACCAAAACCAACGCTACCCGAGAAGAGAAAAGACCTTGATGATAAAGATGTGTCAAATGCAAGTGTTGATTATTGTTGCAGGGCAATATGTGGAGTGCCCCAGAAGCCTTGCAGTCACCAGAGGCGCCCAAATGGCAACGTGCCATGAACGAAGAGGTCGACTCACTTAAAGAAAATGACACATTTGAACTGACTTCTTTACCTGTGGGTAGGAATGTAGTGGGGGGAAATGGGTTTATGCCCTTAAAGAAAATGCTGAAAAGGGAAAGGTCTTTAAAGCTATATACGTTGCTAAAGGTTACAACCAGACAGAAGATATAGATTATAATGACACAGCAAGCAAGCATTACTTCAGTACGGGCACTAATGCAAATAGCAGTCCAAAATGACCTCATTGTTCATCAAATGGACGTGAAGACAGCTTACTTACATGCTCCCATAGAGGAAGAAATTTACTTGGAACAACCCGAGGGTTTTGATAAAACATCTGAGAAGGGAGAAAAATTGGTGTGTAAGTTGAAGAAATCCCTTTATGGCCTGAAACAATCAGGAAGAAATTGGTACAAACTTCTAAATGATCATCTTGAACAAGATAACTTTGTGAGAAACCTGTCTGACCACTGTGTGTATAGGAAGCAGATAGGACATGAGAAAATCCTTGTAATCATATGGGTGGATGATCTTAAAATCGCAGCAAGCAGCAATGATCTACTAAACAGGTTCAAAGGTACAATGAAAGCCAAATTCAACATGAAAGACCTGGGTAAAATATCATATTTCTTGGGTATAAAGTTTGAACAAAATGAAGAGAAAATCATAATGAATCAAAGAAGGTACATCCTAAAAATGCTTGAAATGTTCGGATGTCAGACTGTAAAGCTAGATATACCCCATGTGAGCCAAAAGTAGAGGGGGTCAGCAATGATGAAGACAACAGCAATACGCTTGTGAACCCAAGAAAATACCGTGAGATAGTAGGCAGTCTGGTTTATGCCATGACTTGTACCAGACCAGATATTAGTTGGATTGTCAGTAGGCTGTCACAAACATTGGCAAATCCAAAAGCAGAAAACTTGGTGGCTGCTAAAGGGTACTATTGACTATGAGCTATGCTTTAAGAAAAGTGATGAGAACTTGAACCTAATAGCATTCAGTGATTCAGATTGGGCCCTACAGGTTACTGTTTTAGCCTGACAAAACAGGAAATCAAATCATGGAAATCAAAGAAACAGGCTACAGTGGAGGCTGTGAGGCTGAATTTGAATACATGGGCTTAGCAGCCACAACTCAGGAAAGACTGTATCTAAGTCAACTACTAAGTGGTATGGATAATAGAGATTACAGTGGCACCACCATCCATGGAGACAATCAGGCTGCCATTGCACTGAGTAAGAACCCTGTAAATAGGCAGAGGTCCAAACACATTTAGTATCATTCCTTCGTGTATCATTTAAGTATCATTTAATCCGTACTACTCTAAGTAAAGGTAGAATAGATCTAATCTATTGTCCATCAGAAGACATGGTTGCAGACATATTAACAAAGCCTGTAGCAAGAGTCAGAATTATCAAATTCAAAAATTGGTTCTTTGGTAATTAAGAAATTGTTTTTTTTTGTGAGCAGTTTTATTTGGTTTATTATTATGAGAACAAGTGGGGGTGTTAGGATTGTGTGTTCTCATTATTGTATTGTACGGCCTATGGCCAATCCCTGTTGTTGCCTAATTGTATTGTGGGTGTTAACGTCTTAATGACGTATATTGTATGTGACGACAATTAAGCACTCAGATAAGCATCCGGTGAAACAACAGCATGGCTGCACACAACGAGAACGAAAAATAAAACTTCAAGTGAACACATGATTCTGATTGAGATTGATTTCAGTATGGCTGACGGAAATAGGAATCCAACACATTTAACTCAAAGTGTAGGCTAGGCCTACAAATGCTCACATCACATCATGGCTATACTAAATGCAGTAGAAAACAAAAAACATTAAAAAACGAATGTATATCCACTTTCTGTCATTTATATTTCCATTTCCACAACAATAAACAGGAAAACATGGCATATTTTGGACATACTGTAGTTCGAATGGTGATTAATCATGATTAAATTCATTTTGAAGCTGTGATTAATCTGATTAAAAATTTTAATCATTTGACAGCCCTAATTTAATACCTGTACGCTATAGACATTTTATTTAAAGACATTTTTTTGTCTAAAACTGGACTAAAATATTTTACTAATGACTAAAACTGACTAAAACCCCTAGGAGTTTCCGTCGACTAAAACTATCAAGGATAGAAATGACTAATAGGGGATTCACACTGAGACGGACTGAATCCGTTTCATTGGAACCGTTTCCGAATACGGTTGCCTGGTCCCCGATGGCCATGATTCACATTGCCCGAGATTCAACAGCGCACCCGGGTACACTTGCATAACACACTTTCATCCTCCTGATGACGGTGTGCTTGATGGCTGGCGCAAGGACACCTACCTCATCAACTATGTGACATTATTGATCCCCGTCTCAAATAAATTCAGTGTACATTGCATTGCAATGCCTCTTTGCCGTTACTTCACTGTCAGCTTGTCGCTGTGTCAGTCAGTTCTGTGCGCCAGTGTCGTCTTTGCTTAGTTCAGTTAGTTGTTTGATATGGATCCTACTTTAGCATTATTATTATTTTTACTTTGGAGACTGTAATTCAGACTGTGATTCAACAGGAGACAGGCGGCGTTGAGAAATGCGTTTGTGTCCAAACTGTTTGCTGACTACTACTCGTGCTCGACAACAAGGTGAGAAACATACGAGTTGTTCACCAGAAAATACATGTTCATTTCCACAATGCTTTAGAAATAGTGTAAATAAGTTATGGTATGGTATAAATAATATCCCTTCAGATGCAACTTGCAACCATCTGAATCATTCCAGCCCTATTCTCTAGAAACTAGGAACTAGAAAACGATATCACATGAAAGAGCTGTGGCGATATCCGAGCGCTTAAAAAATACAAGAGGGGGGATATAAAAGAGTAGGCCTACTTTATTACATGTTAAAACGCCAATGTTCCGACTCCTAAAGTGCATCTCTTCATCAGGGCATGAATGAAGCACACACACACACACACACACACACACACACACACACACACACAGCAGGCCGAGCAATCAGCATTAGTGTGGAAACACACAGATCCGTGTAATAGCACATGTATGTGTAATAACACAAGAAAACCAGATAAACAATCTATCAACATATTTAATTTGATTGTGTTGCTCACGTGATCAACACACTTTCCACACTAATGCTGTGTGTGTGCGTGCGCACGCACTTCATTCATGCCCTGCAAAGACTCTTTAGTCGGAAAATGTTGGCATTTTAACTTGTAATAATTAAGTTGGCCTACTCTGATTTTATATCCTCCCTCTCATTATTTTAATTAATAGTGCTCTGATCACCCCTCTTGCTTGCCCCTTTGATCCTTGAAGCACAAACCATACTTTTTAAACTTTTGTACCGCCAGTCCGCCACTGAGCACCTTGATCTTTTTTAACTAGAAAACGACTTCTACACTATTCAAAATATTAAGTATTGATGACATATTAACATATATAGTTTATTTCTACTTCAGGACAATTTGGGTTGAAGAGAGGAATAGGGCATGGTGGCAGCTTGTCCTTACATCCTGGGGAGATCGGCAGTGGCAACAAAACTTTCGGATGAAGAGGACTACCTTCATGGAGCTGTGTGACATTCTTCGGCCACATCTTGAGAGGGATACAACCCATTTCAGGTGTCCTGTTTCTGTGGAACACCGTGTGGCCATCTGCATTGTGAGACTGTCGACCAACACATTACACAGAGTCATAGCCCATTTATTTGGTGTTGCCATCTCAACAGCGTGTGAGATCACCAATGAGGTCGTAGAGGTAATTGTGGAAACAATGCTCTCGCAGTACATCAAAACACCATCCGAACCGGAATTTAACACCATCATCCAAGGTTTCCGCGAATGTACTGGATTCTCACACTGTGGAGGGGTTACTGATGGATCACATATCGGGATGAGGTCAGCAGCAAACACACCTGCAGATTACTACAACCGCAAGGGCTTCTACTCTGTCATTCTGCAAGCTGTTGTAGACCACCGGCTCAGATTCTGGGACATAAATGTGGGATGGCCAGGCAGAGTCCATGATGCTAGAGTTTTTGCAAATTCTAGTGTTTTTGACAGGGGTCAGAGTGGCACACTGTTCCCCAATCGCACAGACAGGATTGCAGGTATTTATTATGCTTCTTCTCCTTTTTGAATATGCATTTGTTTTTAAATTGCCATGTTCAAAATAACCATTTTAAATCAAATCAAATCAGGTGTAGATGTGCCAGTGGTGATGTTGGGTGATGCTGCCTACCCACTCCTCCCTTGGCTAATGAAACCCTACCCTGAAACCGGTGCTACTCCTGCCCAGAGAACCTTCAACTACCGACTCAGCAAGGCACGGATCACCGTTGAGAGGGCATTTGGCCGTCTCAAGGGACGATGGCAATGCCTGATGAAGAGGTACTGTAGAGCGTTCATCACCTAATGCTCACTCTGTAGGTTTATGTGCATTTTATTTCTATGCTATACCATCGAAGTGGATATACTGAGAGCTGGACCAGTAATGTGAAATAAACTGTTTATAAAGTATTCCCTCTGTTTGGTCATTCTACAGGTATGATTGCGACATCAAAAACCTAAACGCCACCATCACAGCCTGCTGTATACTGCACAAAGTACACAATGAGCCCTATGAGGAGGGGGATTTGGAGGCTAGTGCTGCAGACGATGAGGAAGACGAATTATATCCCCCTCAGGAAAACACACAGGCCAAAGCCATCAGAGATGCCCTGTCAACTTTGTTTTCTTCCTGAACCCTACATGGGCGAAACTTTTCAGTTACCATTACAATAAATCCTTATTTATCAGCAGTTTATCATGTGGACATTCCTTTTTTTTCTTCACTTGATTATTTTTGCCGTTTAAAGAACTGTGGAGATAAATTAAACTTTACGCTCTCAAGAGAAGTGTTAATTTTTTTTTTAGAAGAATTGTCATTTTGCTCTTGCCTGTCATCTCATACCTATAGCATGGAATTGTGGACAAAATCATATCCAACGACAACAAAATGGTAACATTTTAGGTCTGCAAGGCAAAATATCATCAAATGGTGGTCCGTGGCTCAAATGCAGAAGAAATAATGGGCCTTGATGAAAAACACTGCTCTTGTGATTTGACAGAAAACATATTTTTTTTAGAACCAACAAAATGCTGGTCCATGCACCCATTTTATTTAGGTTTCCAAACAAAGGTTGCCATAACAAAAACATTAAAAGTGTCACAAAAATAAATTCTCAAAGCATCACAATGTGATGATTAAATAATGAATCACAGTATTAAACACAACAGAACTTAAGGGTCATGGTCTTATAAATAATATTCGATAAACTAAACTCATGCTACAGGTGGGTATTTCATACCATACCCATACTCAGGGCTTTCATCCTGTGTGTTTGACAGAGCAACTGCAGCATTCTGTGCATTACCGGTAGGCCTATTGCGTGTATTGTAAGCATGAGCAGAAGACATGGGGGGAGCAACATGATGGTAAGCATTGTAAGCATGAGCAGAAGACATGGGGGGAGCAGCATGATGGTAAGCAGACTGGGGACATTGGGCAGCAGCATTGGGCAGCAGCTCTGCATCCCTGAAGGCTGGTGGGGTAGTGTAGTGCAGGGAAGATGGAGGTTGCTGTGAGGCGGTGTGCTGCTGGGATGAAGGCAGCATCCTGTCAAACAGGCTGCCCATCATCTGCAGGAATTTGCCGTTAGACTCCCTCTGTGCCTGAAACCGGCGTTCCTCTACCTACAATTTAGGGATTTAGCAGACGCTCTTAATTCAGAGAAATGTACAGTATGGACAACACAAATGCATAGGAATAGTATAGGATAATAAACCAGGAACCTGTCATCATTTCTAATATTCAAAAACAAAATCAATAGTCTGTACATTGAAACTATACACACACACACACACACACACTATATGATGCCACGTCAACACTGACCTGGCATCCATCTATATAGCCTTTGCATCTGTGTCTTCATCCAAGCATCAACACTGTTGTTCTCCTGTTGCTGACGAACCTGCTCTGCCTGCATAAACTCTACATGCTGACTCTGCTGCATATCCATGAAGGATGTCATCATGCTGCTCAAATCAGTTTAGGCTTTCCTCTTCCTTTTGTTGTGAATTGTCACTGGTGTAGAATAGTCACTGCGTGTCTCATCTGAAGTGCCAGTCAGCATAAAAGTATGAAAAAACAAAAACATTAGACCTTTCAACTACAATAGCATTTGATGGTATCAAGTAGGCTACATGCACGAAATTAACAAACTATTGATCAAAAATATTGTCAGCAATTGACAGGCAACCAGAAATTGTGTAGGCATCTTGGATGAATGATTCTCTTTCAGCCTGAGGTGTAAAGTAATTTATAGTTCTAATCCACCATATAGGCTAAATGAGACCATTATTTTTACTCTACATTTGATAGTTTGTTTAGATTTTATTTACATTATTCATATAGTCTATGCCTATGTATTTTAGTCATTAATTTAAAGTGCTACATTAGTAATACATGGTAACATAAACTAAACCATATAAAGAAGCCAAATTATAAAAATCATACATTTATTATGGATACGGGCAAATGCTTGTGACCGTTCTAGTATACCTATAGTTTAGATGATTTTTATACACATTTCACCACAAGATCTGCACACAAGTATCTCACTTGTAATGACAACATTAACGATAATGTGAAATACTACTATACCGCTTGCTGCCAGACTAAACGGTCCGCTACTGCCCTCATCGGACGCGGGGTTGGGAGGTGGAGATTCTGCTGCTGCTGCTGATGAAGACGATGATGACGACGGTGTTGACGGAGTTAGCGGGGGTTGTATGGGATGTGACTCCAGAAAGTCTGGGTCACTTGCTGGCTTGTGGCCAAGGATGCCGTCTACAGCATCGAACCACAGGAGTTTGTCCTTTTCGTCTGTTGAGCTGCCAGACTTACGCATCGCATCCTTTACTTTATGATACTGTGTTTTGATCCTCTTTACTTTGACACAGCATTGTTCTGTTGTTCTGTTAAACCCTCGCACAGACAAATACTCACTGATCACTCCATAGATTTCTGATTTTTTTGTGTGTATTGTCTAACTGGGGAGGCGTACTATCATCCGACAGAGCATTGCTCCGAAGGAGCAATGCTCCGAGGTGCGCTGCGGGTCGGGAGAGGGTTGCGGTTAGGTTTAGGTGTCTGCCCCGGGGGAGGTTAGGGTTAGGGTGAGGGAGGAGGTAGGTTGTCGTTCGGACCAATGCTCCGTCGGATGAAAGGCATGCACTCGTCTAACTGTGTTTGGATGTTTTGGTTGGCCCAAATTTCCAACAAACAGGATATTTCTTCATTAGTCCAGAGCGTTCCTCTCGCCATGGTTGAAACGAATGGAAAACGTACAAAGAAAAGGCTCAAATAAAGTTTCGAATGAGTCAGATAATTGCTTATAAGTCTGGCAGCTCAACAGACGAAAAGGACAAACAAACACACAGCACGTAGGCTACAGCACTGCAGCAGTCGAATATAGGCCTACTTAGTACTTACTACCTGAAGCTGATCGAACTATACCCGAGGCCGATAGGTACGGTAGGCTACATAAAGGCAGGCTCACTGCAGCGTTGCAAACGAGTAGGAAGATGTCTCACAAAGATGACATACCGGTATATATAGCCAAACCAAGCGACAGATCACAGCTGGGTCTCATTAGTGCAATCAATTCACTCACAGTTCGTACAATGTAATACGTTTCACATTCAGTATTAAAAAGTATTTTTCATATTTTGTAGTTTACAAATTTATATTTAGTACCAAAATCCAAACTGTTCAATTACAAGAAAAATAATCAATAAAAGCTCTTCATTGAAGTTCATTCATTCCTTTAGGGAACTCAGTGTTAAGCCTCTCTTTGAAGCAGAACACGGTCCCTGTCTCTCAGTGGGTGAACATTTTAGCGCTAGTGTTACGCGTCTTGCAGCGTCTGTGTCGGGTTTTTTTTCATGACGCTTGGCTCGTCGACTAGATATGATGTCACGTTCTAAAAAAAACAGTCCACTTCCTTCTTTAGGTATACATGCATTCACATTGGAACGATCCGTATCTGAATACACTTCAACGGTCCAGAGACCCTCCCCCCATGCGGTCCCGGGGACGGTTGGGCGATCCGCTCTCGGGAACGGTACGCATCATTCACACTACCACAACATCTGCCAAGTGGTCCCGGGTGCGCACCCGGGACCATAGTGTGAATCCCCTATCAGACTGACTAAGACTAATTAAGCATTTTTCCAAATTACTAAGAGTGACTAAACCTAAAAAAAATGCCTGCCAAAAACAACACTGCCGTGGACACAATGTGTACACTAACGTACCACTTGAACTGAAAGCTCTGAGGAAACTGTACAATGTTCATTCATCACACAACAACCTGAGTATTAGCCTCTTTTGCCTGAACTGTACAGCTGATACAGCATTGTCATATTTAAAAGCGCATCAAGATTATTCACACTCCTCAACTCAAAGATTGTATCAACAGATCAATGATGTCATAGACCAGTGGTTTTCAACCCTTTTCATATAAGGCCCATTTTATAAGGCATTTGAGCCACGCACCACCATTGAGATTTAGCCTCTCAGACCCACTTTTCCATGCTGTATTGATGTTGGTACCATTAGGAGAGAGTCGAGACAACAGGCAAATTATCAAAATAACAATCCTTCTACATTCTGTAATTGTGTAGACTTTTAAATTAACTAATGCAGATGTTTAACAATAATGTAACTCTTGAGAGCGTAAAATGAAACCAAATGGGTCCATTTGGTATTTTCACTTATCGACAGCCGTACAGACTCCATTTGACCACCTTTATGAGACATTTACACCAAGCTTTCTGTTCCTATACTGTAATATAAAATGTGTAAAGGCATGACAAGCTCTTTGTTCAACAACATCACCTTCTGTTCCGACGGTGATGTGTTTTGGTGTGTTCTTGGACTTGCACTTGGACTTGTTATAGCCTACTTTTGTGTTTTCTTCTACTTGGCTGCATATATATGTTCTGTATGCTGTTCATGCTTGTAGGAACAAAAACGTAAAAATACATAAATATAATAATTATAATTATTATTATAATTATTATTAAAATCATATTACATTATTAACGGGGCCTCCCAAACTTTGATTAGTTGCTTCATTGCAACATTATATTAAACAGTGTTCTATTCCTACATAGTGGAGGATATTAAGTCAATATTTCATGAGAATCGTTCACTTTATGGTACAAGCACCAAAATTGGCACACGAGTGCTTCGGAACCTACTCTCTCAGAAAAGTACGTTGTCCACTTGAAAAAACAAAATGGACACCATTTTTCAAGATGGCCGCCAAATGAAAAAGGCCTTTTGTGGCGGTTCTGGACAACCGTGGGTCCGACCAACTCGAGACCGGGCACTGCACTCCCTGTGGGTGTGTGGAACGTGTGTGTCGAATTTGAAGTCGGTGGGGCGAACGGTTCTCGAGTTACGTGGATTACAGACGTACACACACACAGAATTTGTGCAATTAGCAGATCATTGGAACGGTTGTTCGCTTGGTGATACAAGCGTGACATTTGCCGTGAACATTCCTTTGGTCAACTCTTTAACTTTTTAAACCGAGCCATCCAAAAATCCAATATGGCGGTGATATTTCAAGATGGCCACCAAAATTGGACTGGTTTTGCATTTCAGCATATATTTGGCTATACCTTTGTGATGTACTGTACCATACTACTGTATAATACTGTACGGCACTGTAGGGCATCATACTGTACCATACTGTACAGTACAGTACCATACCGTACTGTACTGTACCGTACTGTACCATACTGTACCGTACCTTACTGTATGGTATCATACTGTACCATACTGTACCGTACTGTACTGTACTGTACCATACTGTATCGTACTGTACCATACTGCATGGTACCATACTGTACCGTACTGTACCTTACTGTATGGTATCGTACTGTACTGTACTGTACTGTACTGTACTGTACTGTACTGTACTGTACTGTACCGTACTGCATGGTACCATACTGTACCATACTGTACTTTACTGTACCGTACCGTACCGTACCGTACTGTACTGTACTGTACGGCATCATACTGTACTGTACCATACTTTATGGTATCATACTGTACCATGCCGTACCGCACGTTACTGTACCGTACTGTACTTTACCATACCATACTGTACTGTAACATACTATAGTGTACTGTACAGTACCGTGTGTGTGTGTGTGTGTGTGTGTGTGTGTGTGTGTGTGTGTGGTGTGTGTGTGTGTGTGTGTGTGTGTGTGTGTGCACGTGCAGGGAAAAGGGGAGGGGTCGGTTAATGTGGAAATTGTAATGTAATTTGTGTCACAGTGAAATGTTGTGCAATACAAAAGCAATATTTGTACAGTAAATATGACATGGATGCAATGTAGTGCAGATGGATTTCTGTGGCATGCATCATTTTTTGTGCATAGAGAGATGTGTGCTAACGGAGTGATTTGGTAGGAGAAGTCGGACGGCTAAATGGACATATATGAGCATCAAAACTATATATTTTAAATACTTTTCATTAGCACATGCTTGAATTTTACATTCCATAGGGCTGGACCACACATGGACCCCATTTGGTTTTGTTTTCTGCATCTTCCTCTGTGACCTGCCACCTTCATGTCATCTCTCACAGCATCCTTAAACCTCGTCTTTGGCCATCCTCTTACCTGGCAGCTACATCTTCAGCACCCTTCTCCCAATGTACCCTCATCCCTCCTTTTCACATGTCTAAACCATCTCAACCTCACCTCTCTTGCTTTATCCCCAAACCTTCTAACCTGGGCTGATCCTCTAATTCAGTAATTTCTGATAATGTCCTTCCTTTTCACTCCTAATGAGAACCATAGCATCCTTAATTCTGCCACCTCCAGCTGTGCCTCCTTTTCATCAGTGCCACCGTTTCCAACCGTACGGCATGGCTGGTCTCACTACCATCGTATACATCTTCCCTCTCACTGGTAGCCTTCTGTCACAAATAACTCCTGAAACATACTATGTCCCATATTCTCAATACATTGGCTTCTCTTGCTAGAACATTTCCATCTCTATACTCACCTTAACCTGTTACATTACTGTCTACTGTCTGGTCAATTGGTACAAATAATTTTCTCCCTCCCTCACCATCTCTCTTTGCACTTACTGTACATCTCAAATAGCCCTGACCACTTCTTAGCCCACACCACCTGACATCACATCTCTCTCTTCTTACCCATCATCTAAAAAAAAACCCAATGGGCATTGCCCATTGACATATATTCAAGTCTGTGTGTGTGTCTGTACATCTGTAATCCACATAACCCGAGAACCGTTCGCCCCACCGACTTCAAATTCACTCGACTTCGACACACACGTTCCACGCACCCACAGGGAGTGCAGTGCCCGGTCTCGAGTCGGTCGGACCCACGGTTGTCCAGAACCGCCACAAAAGGCCCTTTTCATTTGGCGGCCATCTTGAAAAATGGTGGCCATTTAGTTTTTTCAAGTGGACAACGTACTTTTCTGAGAGAGTAGGTTCTGAAGCACTTGTGTACCAAATTTGGTGCTTGTACCATAAAGTGAACGATCGTGTCATTAATATCCTCCACTATACACGACAAAGAATGATCAAAACATTTTATTTCACCCCAGCCCAGGCCCATAAACAATCATATGGATGTTATCATGAGGCGCTACAACCTGCGGCATCGTGCACAGAACCTTGACACACTCGATCCGGGACAGAACGTATGGATCAGAGACAAAAGAACTGCTGGAGCTATCATCGGTGGCCACACTACCCCACGATCGTATCCGTGTGGAAGGACCTCACGGGACCATCAGACGAAACCGTCGTCATCTCATCGCCATGAGATCCTCGACAGAGCACAGTGGCCGTGGTGTAGCTAGCGGAGCCGTTCCTGGGAGGCGTGCCAGAGCAACCTTCAGCTGAACCGCCACAGCAGAGTCTTCCAGAACCGCCATCTTCTCCTACTACTAGAACCAGGTCTGGGAGAGCTGTGGTGAGACCAACTAGGTTGGACTTGTAATTTTCTTTACTTATGGACTTTGCGGAGAAAAAAAAAAGTGAGAGAGAAATGTGTTTGACATTGTTATGTTTGTGTTATTGCTTTATTGTACTGTGAATGTGTTAAGTCAGTTGCAGGGCCTAAGAGTGAGGACAGTAGCCTACAGTATTAGTATAGGATGGATGTTTGAGTATTGATTTTGAGGTGGATTTGTTCTGGCTAAGGCTAAATTATATGTGTGTGTTTGACTGTCTGGTTCAGGCTCAGATACAGTAGGAGCAGACCTTCCACCCACGAGGCAGAATAATCCTCAAGGTCTGTGGAATCACTGGCAGTCTACCCATTGATTCTAGAAAGGGGAGATTGTGATTGTGGTATGAGGGGAAAGACTACAGAGTCGAGAGGTGATGACATCACAGGGAGCGACCGGGCGGGAGTTGGGCTCGTGAGACAGGAACAGACAGACAGGTTGTTTACATGCAGAGAGAGTTAATAAATACTATCCACGTTAAAGTACAGTCGGACTCACGTGTATGTTATTCACTAATGCGACAGCTCACACATGTGTGGTATCATATGCTCCAAAACAGACTCGAGTGAAGGAGTCACGTGACAAAAAAGATTAGGCCACGCTCACACACAGCTCATGCTGCACAACACTGCATTTTTGACCACATTGTATATAAATGTTAGACAAAAGCAATGCATCCAGAACATTTTGATTAATTCCAAACCTTTTCCAGGCCTGGAAAACTGTTTTCTAATTTCAGATAAATGCCCAGGAATGTGACATGACTGTGGGAACCTTGATTATTATAACTTTAGTTTAATCCATTTAGGCCCAAGGACGATTATATAAATGTCTTCTGAATCCTGACAAACTATTTCATGTCAAGGACCCCTAGAATTATATGTAATTGGCCGCCGACCCCCATCTCAAAATATGTAGTAAAGATTTGAGTTAAAAACGATCGCTCTTGAAAGAATATATTCAAAGATTTGCGCCACATTTTCACAACTTTTCAAAAATAGCAGACCTACAAGTTCATAGCGTGGCACTCGGTGCCGCGCTATGAGCTTGTGGATCTGCTGTTTTTCAATAGCTAAAGTATAACATAATGCTTGAAACTCCAAGAGGAGTTCCCGCCCAAAATGGGTTTGCATGGCATGCTGTATAGTTATGTTTACCTGTGCTTCATTAAACTCCACCCATTCGTCTATGACTGCAGACAGCACCGGGTTCAGATTCAGAGCCAGAAGCAGCAGGAACAGCTTCCATACGCAGCAGCAGTCCATCCTCCCAGATGTTACTTTCCTTCCGTGGCGTTCTATAATTCTGCTCCAAGTCTCTCCAACTGGAGATATGACAAAAGTTCTCCTCTCCTGTATATGACTTCCAACAGCAGCAGTCTGCTAACTAGTGTCCTGTCTTCCCACAGCAGTCTGCTAGTGTCCTGTCCGCTTGCTTTTGACTTCACACGGGGAGAAGGAAGGAGTACTCTGTGCTGCATGCTGTGATGACTCACTTCAGAAGAATGCAGGGAACACAAAAAAAACAAAAAAATTGAAAACAGGCCACAGAGAGAGCACATATCCTGCCAATAATACTTTTTGAAGCTCCAATCTAAATCATGTGTAATATGTGACTTTATAGTTTAGTCTAGTATTTTTTGGAGAGGCGCTAGCCCCTCATATTATACTCATTAGTGTAGATTTTCTTCTCATTGACAATGAATGGAGAATTTGACATCATCTGAACATCATCTATTTTTTGTCATGATGATGTACGCTGATAAGAGCGCCCCTCACTTCACACGGGTGTGATTTTTTTAACAGGCCAAATAAGTGTTTATAATGCACACATGCACACTATGACCGGGTTGGCAAGAAGACCATGGACTGATATCGTCTATCATATTTTGTATTTATTTCATAGACACATTTAGAAGATTCTGTCGTGTGCACAATGCATTGACCTTAATGCGTTGACCTTGATTTTAAACATTTATTGCACAAAATCAATTTTTATACCAAAATTCCCTATTTCCATTGCATTTTCATCAACAACTTCCAAAAGGTTTAAAATAAATATATCAGAAATTGCTTACTTACTTCCTTACTTACTTGTGACTGAGCTTGAAGATCAAGGTTGGGAAATGGGAACAACTCTAGAATATCACACCCTGCAGCTCGAAATATGAGACACATTGAGCTGCACATTCCTCTGGTTTTGTGCAACAAGTTACCACAGGGAAACTAATAATGACTCCAAACAGAATGCAGCTGTCCTTGCACTCCCACCGGCGTGTCACAATCCACCAGCCAGGTGTGTAGGATCTGCTGAGCAGCCTGTCACTTTGATCTATTCTGCATGTTATTTACTTTATGTGTAATGTAAGGTGAGGATATTATTACTGTAGCTACTGTTTCACATGGAGGGGACAGAGAGAGAGAGAGATCCTTTATTATGCACTGCCGGGTAATACAGATCAAAACCAGGATCCCAACTACATGCCTTGTCTTGGATATATAATCACACAAAAAAAAAACACCAGGAACAACACCAGCCTTTAAAGAAAAGATCAAAAGGTGAAGAGCAGTTCATCATTATCCATCACTGTGCACAGTACTCCCCCTATTGCCCATTTTGCATTGAAACCCTCCAGTTCATCCACCATAGAGAGAGAGAGAGAGAGAGAGAGAGAGAGAGAGAGAGAGAGAGAGAGAGAGAGACAGAGAGAGAGAGAGACAGAGAGAGAGAGAGAGAGACAGAGAGAGAGAGAGAGAGAGAGAGGCCAACACAGACACCATGATCAAACGACTCAAAACTGAGCAGCCAAAAGCAGCCAAAGCAACAATTTACAATTTGTGTCCATTTTGTCATCCATTTAAACTGTAGGCTGCAGCATTGTAATACTGTATATGGATGCCATTCCAAGTGTATAACCTCCAAATCTTCAAAGACCAATAAGGTCTAAGGTCTAATCAAAATTAAAATGCCTTTAATAAAGTGGCTAATCAGACTAAAAAATAATACGCGTAACACCACCCTGAGGAAGGCAGTTGTGCTGTTTTTAGTCTTGCAATGCATTAGCCACTCATTTTAACTTTTACACAAGAGTGCCTTATTGGTCTCATATTAATTTTTCCATCAATGCTGTTGTATTGTATTGTTGTACCAAAGAGCACTTTGTCGTAGATTTTTACAGACAGGCTCCTTCCTCTCTTTTTTTCTCCAAATCTTCATAATTGATCCCACACAGGTTGTTATTTTACCACTTGGGGCGTATTATTTAATGAGCATTACTACTGAATGAAGTGGGATTCTTCATTCTATTGACTGTTCTGTCTTTTGACCGAAAGGCTTGTGGTGTAGACTAATTATCTAGACAGTGGATACACTCATACAGCTGTCACGTAAAATATGTAAATAAGTAAACCTTCCGTTGACATATGAACACTGAGCAGGACATACGGTAACGTCAGTGGATTAAAAAAGCATTAAACAGAGCAATATAAACTCAACATTTCTTTAACCCATTTAGGACTGAGACCAGATTCTACACGTCTTCTAAATCATGACAAATCATGTCAAGGACCCCAAAATGTATATGTATTTGGCCGTCGACCCCCATCTGAACATATGTTGTTTCAGGGACCCCCCTGAAGCAAAGATTTGAGTCAAAAACGTTTGCTCTGAAATAATATATATTCAAAGAGTTGTGCCACAATTTCATGATTTTCCAAAAATAGAAGATCTGCTATTTTTAAGGGGCGCTTTTTGTCCCCACACGTCTCAAGTTTTGCCATTGAAATGAATGGAGAAATGAAGTCAGAATTCCGCAAAAAATGTTATGACGTAAATTAAACATCAAAACATGAAATGCCATTGACATTGAAGGGAATATTTCCGTCATATGTAAACGAGCAAAACAGATATCCAATCACAGGCAACAGGCATGATTGGCCAGTATGAGATGATGCATGATGATGTATGATAAGAGCTGATAATTCTGCTAAATATGACGGAAATTAAACATCAAAACATTAATCACCATTGATATTGAAGGGAAAAGTTACGTCATACTGTATGTAAACGAGCAAATCGGCTAACCAATCACATGTTGTTGGGAGCACTTAGCCAATAAGGGACCACCTTACATTATGTAGCAATGTCAAATGTCCACTAACATAAATTGTTCATTTCACACATGGTGTGCTTTTTCAATAGGTAAAGTATAACATAATGCTTAAAACACCAAAAGGGGTTCCCGTCCTGAATGGGTTAATCCAGCTCACTGCAGCAATTTAGTCATCTCTGATTCAGAGCAGAAGGATGCTTGTTTAGATTTATAGCATTGTGTGAAGGAAAAACACGCACAGCTGCTCAATAAAAGGTTTTCCAGTAGCACTGCACTTTCCATGGCTTTATGATTAGACCAGTGAAACCTAGATGGTAGAATTTAGATTATGAATAAACCAGTGATTCCTGGATGGTACAATTCAGATCCTTTCGACCCACGCTACATTTTTATTTCTTCTTCTTATTTTTGTACATGTTATAGGCTCTGAATCTGCACACGACTCTGTACACGTGGGTAAAACTGAAGCCATTCTTTTTGGGTCCAAAATGTACCTCGGTAAGACCACAGACTTTACGATCGCAGTGGGTGACAATGTTTTCTGGTCGCAGCCCAATTTACGGTACACAAATATCACCTAATAAGCCGTTATTAAAAAGAATCTGTTCATAATTAGAACTAATATGTGTACATTAGGGTCTAATAAGAAACCGGATAACAAAGCCTAATAAGAATTATTATGTCTTTGAATGTTCTTTCTAATGCCTAATGATAATATTATTTCGGTCCTCCTGTAGCCTACCGACCGGCCTTATGACCGTCGTCATGAGATTCTATATTATAGGCCTCATATTAGCCTTCATTAGAAACACATTACTGCTCTTTAGTTAAAAGTGTACTGTAAATTTTACATCCGCTATGGTGATACCATGACTCCCTTTAGGGTTCAATAGAAGTTACATATGGCCGAAGGGTTTAATTAGAACTAATGTGTTCTTTATTAGGCATTAGTTTCATTTTATTACATAAAGTTACTATATATATTTACGAGTTTCACTGAACACCCGACCCCCCTTGGTCATGCGATTATATTATAGGCCTCATATTAGCCTTCATTAGAAATAACATGTTATTAGAAACACATTACTGCTCTTTAGTTAAAAGTGTACTGTAAATTGTACATCCGCTATGGTGATATCACGACTCACTTTAGGGTTCAATAGAAGTTACATATAGCCGAAGGGTTTAATTAGAACTAATGTGTTCTTATTAGGCCTTAGTTAGAAATAACATATCCTTAGAAACAATTACTGCTCTTTACTTAATTAGACAGCAAATAAGGTGGTAATCTGATCATGTGTATACCCATAATAGCAATCCCTGCTGAAAAATCCAGCATAGACCAGCATAAACTGGACCAGCAACTTTATTGCTGGTCTTAGCTGGTGACCACCTTTTGCTGGTCTTAGCTGGTGACCAGCTTTAGAGTGTGTTTTGGACGCCATCTTGCTGGTCTTAGCTGGTGACTGACCAGCTAGGTTTTGCTGGTCCATGCTGGTTTAAACTGGTAGCTGGTCACCAGTTTATGCTGGTCTTAGCTGGTATTTTGATGGTTTTGCTGGTCACCAGCTTATGCTGGTCACCAGTTTATGCTGGTCTTAGCTGGTATTTTGATGGTTTTGCTGGTGACCAGCTTATAGTTTGTTTTTAGTTTAGGCTTAGGTCTTGCTGGTGAATTTCAGCCAGGGTCCCATGGTATTAAAAAATCACACCTGTGTGAAGTGAGGGGCACTAATATATTAAGTCTAAAGTGTGGGTCATGACCGAAAGAATAAGGTCGCGAATACCTAGGGAGGTCCTCGACGCACGTCCCACTGGGAGGAGACCCCGGGGCAGTCCAAGGCACAGTTGGAGGAAATACATCGACTCACTGGCCTTGGAACGTCTCGGAATCCCCCAGGAGGAAGTCACTGATGTTGCTCTGGAGAGGGAAGTCTGGAGCACTCTGGTGGAGCTGTTGCCCCACGACCCGACTACGGATAAGCGGTTGAAGATGGATGATTAGGTAGCTAGGTCGTAGGGACTATATTGCAAACAAATAAAGTAAGACCAAATCCAGGTTACAAGTTCTAATACACTGCATTTTATTCAAGCTGCACATTAAATGTAAAATACACCAGCTTCAAATACTGTTTAACAAATAAAATAAATAATGACAAAAATAAATTAGATGTAAAATGTGCTTACATAAAATAAAAAGTAGTAAACACTAACAAATAAGTATACATAAAGCAAATTATAAATAAAATAAATAATAAATGAACAGAATGCGTCAGACCTTAAAATGCAAAAATAACTTAATTTTGTCAAAGAGACACACACACCACCACAGAGCCTTCATTTAATCAAAGACACACACACACACACACACACACACACACACACACACACACACACACACACACACACAACATCACAGAGCCTTCATTTCATATCACACACACACACACACACACACACACACACACACACACACACACACACACACACACACACACACACACACTATATTACAATATCACAGAACAACATACCTCCACAATCAGCAACAATGTATTGTGTTCCAGGTTTTTGTTGTATGGTATACTTAGCACTTGTTGAGTTCTCATCAAGAAAAGCACTTGAGGGCAGCTGCTTACACCAGATGGAGGCTGCTTCTGGCTCCAATGCGAAGACCAGTTTGTTGTCCAAAATGCCAGCCTGGAAAGAAAGAAAGAAAGAAAGAATTAATTAACTAAAGAACATTTACATGTCTACAGTTTAAGTTAATTAATTGCAGATTAATTACAAAACCAATAGATCTCTATATCCAACTCCTTAAGGCTTCTCCACAAGAGAGAGGGAGCCCCAAACCCTGAACCCAGGCCACACCAACCAGCAAATGGATACAATATATGATACTATGACAATACTACCACAATCATCACAATATAACCAGTAAGACGCCAAAGGGCGAGGTTGTGTGCACTGGCCATATATGGAGCGTGTCTTGAGTGTACAGGGTTTGATGAGGTCAGATCAACATAATGGAATGTCGGAACCGGTCAGCTCCATATATGGAGATCTAAGGGTCTGACAAATACTATGACAAATAAGTTCCGATACCGATACAGTATCGGCATATCGGGACATCTCTAGTTAAAAGGGAGATCATGTGGAGGTTGCTATCTAAGCGCCAACATATTTTTACATATGTAGACTTAAAGTTACTGAATATTTGTCATTAAGAAGCATCAATTTTGGACAACAGGCAATATGCGTTTGTAAATAATATAATATAATATTGTTAACCTGTGTCCAAAAGGATTAACTGTAGGATATTCCCACATCATATAAGCATACAAGTACCACAAGTTACATTTAATGAACAAAGTGAACAAGTTTAATTTCATAACGTTTCTGGGGAGTTCATGAATGAAGTTAAAATAAATCAGCGGATGATTTGCGGAGATTTTCCAGCTAATAATAATTTTGATCAACATGTAATAACAACATGGAATTACCTCAGTTGCTGCTTTTCTCATGAACTGTTTTGCGGAAGCATCCCAAATAGCAGGAACAGTCAGAACCCAGGTGAAGTCAGACACAATGACTTTTCCCATGGTTTGTTCCTGAATGGTTTTCAGTGCATGGTCCTTCAGGTAGCGTAGACTTTCTGTGAAGACCTTCAGGGCTCTCATGCTTTTGCCATTCACAGCTGTAATCATTAACTCCTCGCTGAGTTCCTGTTGAAAATGTTAAATGCATGTTGTTGATAAATACATGTATACAGATGTATACACACACTGTAATGTTTGAGCACATTTCTATCCTACTTGCAAATCAACAATATCATAGACTTACATTTCTGTAGAGTTCCATCTTAAAGTTTTCAAAGAGAAATGTTTTCTTTGCCTTTTCATTCCCCCGATTGTATTCCGTTTGAGCCTCATAACCAAACTTGATGAATTTCTCATTTTCATCAAATAGAGCACATGTAGCCGTCTTTGGGGTGGTCAGCCCGCCTTTTGTTCCCCATTGTGGAACTATGACTTCTGGTTTCCCGCCGATAGAAATGGCGTACCCACTGTAAGCAGTACCAAAGTCTATTGCTACTATATTTCTATTTGCATCACCCATATTAGAAATCTGAGTAAAGCTAGCCCAAGACAACACGACTGAAATTAACACACCATATACTGTCCCAGTTTTTATAGCATGAGCATCCTTCAGTATGTCACTAAGCCCCACCCTTTGGTACAACCGGAACAGTTCATTGGTGCAGCCAGGCGATGGAGGTGTAGGCTTCCTGATACAAATCTTTGAAAGGGATGTTTTGTCATAAAGAAGAATAGCCTATGTAAAATAATTAGAAATGTGGTAATATTTAACTGATTTTATCACTAGACTTGTTCTTTAGACTCAAATTGGACTTGAGTCACAGATTTGATGACTTTAAATATTGTCATTAAATGTCCCCCCACGATTCAGTGTGGCTACCCCTGTTGCCTATACGCAATATTGACCGCTCTCGTCAATTGAATACTTTATTAGCAAGATTGTTAAGAGTATAGGCCTACATGTAGTACAGTCAAATGTTATACCATCATGATACCACAATAAGCAGTGGGTGTGGGGGGGTGGGGGGTTGTTTTCATTTTGGTCCAGGTACTCAATGAATCAGTAAGACCCAGGGCTCCATCACCTCTAACCCCCTTATCCCTAAACTTCTTTGCCTTTTTTTGCTATTTTGCTAAACATTTTTGAATAGTTAAAATGGCCAGTCTACAAGCTCACAACGTGTCAATGTAGATTGGCTAGTTGAACTATTCAAAAATGTAAAAAAGGCAAAGAAGTTTAGGGATAAGGGGTTTAGCGGTGACGGAAATTAAGCCCATATAGTCTACAATACACTCCCATGCCATTTCCTGCTGGGTTGGGTGCTGGATCAAAAATCTAAACTTCCAACAGTAGTGTGGGTCCTTCTGTGGAGGAACCCACCGTAGCAAACAGACAGTGCTACACGTAGAAAATATAATACAATCTGCACACCCAGTATGATGCTCCCAATGTGGAGAAAAACATGGAAATGTATCCTAGTATGTGTAGTTACCAAATGCCTATTCATGCTCCAGTTTTAGGTGAGAAGGTGAGCACCGAAACGGTGGTTAGTAAAACCAGAGAGATGTGTTTCGGCGGGCCTCGATGACGTCGTAATGGCTGATTTTACGCTTGCTGAAAAGCCGATCTACAAGCTCACAACGCGTCTCAGCGTGACGCGTTGTGAGCTTGTAGATCTGCTATTTTCAGCATGCAACCATGTGTAAAATAACTTGGATCATAATAATACTGGATCTCTTGTCCACTAGTCCCTTCCTAACATTTTAGTCTAGTTTTTATTTTTTGACGAAATTGTCGAAGTATTTAGTCTTAGTGTTAGTAACCCATAGCTTAGTTTTCATTTAGTTTCTATTTTGTGTCAGTGAAAAAAGGTAGTCGACGGACATTTTTCGTTTAGTTTTAGTCGACGAAATCAACACTGTACAGTGTCAGTCTAATTTATGTAAGTGTTTTGCAAGTTAATCCCACATACAATGCACTGACTTTTCCCTATTTGTGTGTTTTAGTAAAAAGAATTCTAGCACCTTAACTATAACATCCATAAGTATATATAATGTGAATTATACACATGCTACATGCTATTTCCCCTACCATACCATGAATTTATTTTTTGTATATTTCCTCTCTTCATAATGTAAATATTATCCCAAGCGGCACTATACTTATTTTGATTAGTGAATTTGCACAAAAACCCAACTCCCATTGAGGGCTTATGGTAGGGGAAATAGCCAATAATGCACTTTTGCACAAAATGACACCTGCATCCTTCTAGTATGGAATTCTCCTTTAAGACAGATGTAAAGGCAAGCAGTGCAAGAACAGAAAGGAGACCACTTAGGGCCGATTCATACTCCTATTTTAGAGCCGAATAAAAGTCGGTTTGGCGCTGTAGAGCCTACAATGTGATGTCATTTGAGGTTCGAGGGGGCGGGTACCGTCCTAAAGTCGGCTCTTCGGTGCTACTGAAAACTTCTGACGAGCCGAAATCATTTTGGCACTACAGCACCGAAACAGGGGTAAAATAGGAGTATGAATCGGCCCTTAGCCCGAGCCTATGTTGTTTCAGTGGTAACAGACCACTAGTATTAGTGGCATAATTTTCATATTGCAATACATTTTAGGCATAAACATACATACATACATACATACATACATACATACAACTCTGAAGGGGTCTGAGGCGTGGGAGTTTATACGTTTTTACTTATTTTCACTCTATTTCGGATATGCTTAGATTTATTTATTTCTTTTTTATTTATGCTTTTATTTCTTCTTGCTATATTTTAACTATTTATTTTAATAGTTTTTCTTTGTGATGCGAAATGCAAGGAATTGTTTCTGTTTTATTGGCATATTCAAAATAAACATTACAAACATAAGTATGTATCAGAGGAATTCACACGTCACATGAGTGCCTGTTGATTAAGTCAGATGAGAAGCTGATGAGACAGTTACCAATGTCTTAGAACAGTGCTAGAACTTGTGATCCAACCTTTAGAACAAGTATTGTGTCTGTGGCACACCGTTGCACCAACCAATTGCAGCCCCTCATGTGGCCCCTGGTGTGACTTTTTTTAATTGATTGAGTGAATTAACAGATTGCAAAAAAAGCACAATGGAACAGATTTATTCAAAAAGAATGCTAAAAGGACAACCCGAATAAGCAGCCCTCAGGGCTAGTTTCCACTTGTTCATTAAGGTCCTTTGTATTTAATTAATTGATACATTTAACCCATTTGGGCGGTAACCCCTTTTGGTGTTTTAAGTGTTTCGTTATACTTTAGCTATTGAAAAATAGCAGATCTACAAGTTCATAGCGCACCACTGAAAAGTCGTGAAAATGTGGTGCAGGCCTGGAATTTCATCGTTTTAGGGCCAAGGCCACTTGTGGTCATCTGCCAGTGCCAGGGCATGCCAGGCCATCAATTAAAACAATGATTTTAAGTCCCCGGTCATCATTATTTTAGCTTAAAGGTTAATGATGATTACATTTTTATTTATTTAAAGGCGAACAGTAGCTACTGTTGTAAAATGTTGTAAACAAACATGTAACATGGGGTCCCAGTGCAGAGATGAAAATCATAATGAAATGGCCTGGGACCCTGGCACCCTAGGCTAATTCATATACATTTAATTTGGAGTTACATGAAATTCAATCATTATAAACAGTGACATTTTCAAAGCCAACCACATGTATTCACGAGTCAGTTACAGAAGGCTACAAGTCAAATACAACAAAGATAAAACAAAGGTAATCCAAAAACAAGAAGATGAAATTATACATACTTTGGTCATTGATATATTGTAATAAATACAATTTTAGCAAAATAACTTGATTTAGCACATTGTCTACACAATTAGTATGATGGCTCTTTAACATAAAATACAAAGTTACATCACATGATGTCAGAATTAGGTATTCATATATCACTCAACCTAACAAACCAAATGCAGTATAAAGTATCCTATCACACAAATAAAATATATTTAACGGTAAAGTCATGGACAGCCTATTACACGTACAGCATATTAATCTCATAAATGATACTGAAGACAGAATAAATAAATTGGTATTAAATACTTTTTCTTTGCACTCTACATTGATCCTGTCATTTCTGAATAGGTTTTATGCCAATTACATTGCAATTTGCTCTGCTTAAGACTATCTGCAATAGTCTTACCCTTATTTATCTACAGTAATTATTTGCTCAAAAAGTCAATTTTGACTGACTTTGTTGACTTGGAATCCACATCAGTGGCAGTGGCTGTTATTTCTGTGAAGCCAAATTTGACTTGAAACTTGATTTCACGATCCAGCCCACGTGTAGTATCTGGCATCGCAAGTTCAATTGAGTTAAGTTTTTCTATTCCCCATGACTCATCAACATATAGTGGATTTCTCGTTTCTGTGCGGAAAAAACTGATAAGCACTGATGTCGTGTTTCTATTCGGTGGTATGAAGATGTGCTCTCTGGTTTCGTTCCAACCCACATCTTCATCTATTGTCACCAGTGTTTCGAAAAGATCACGACAGCGGTCACCCCTCTCACTTGTGAACTTCTTCTCAGGCTTATGCTTTGACGCATCAAACGGTCCAGAGACAGCGATGCCATAAGCAAAAGCACTTTTTCGTGATGCCACTGCGTCAGGGCTTCTTCCAAACATGACAGCTCCCTGCATAACGGCCTGCTGGGCCAACGCAGGGCACAGTACTTTGCACTGAGCACCAAACTGCTCGGTAATGTGTGTGCGTATAATCTCACTTAAGGCAAAACCTCCCACTAACAGAAGGTAGTCGATGCTGAAATCCTTTTTAAAGATCTCTTTGAGACTTTTAGTGATGCCACTCAGGCTTTCATCAAAAAAAGATCTCACCTTTGCTTTTGAGAGTTTGATCAACCCTTCGTCCCAGATGACACCCTTCACATTCTCAAAGTAATCCTCTATCGGTTTCTCTTTCTCAGCCAGCTTTACTAGGCTATAAGGGCAGGACATTTCTACATCATCATCTGTACCCTTAAGGTAACTGAAGCCATACATCAGCTTTTGAACCTCACTGGGAAACCTTCTTTCATAGTCATTCCAGAGAGTGTCAGAGAATATTTCTTTCAAGCAACTTTTAAAGTTTTTGTCACTCCGGCCATAGCTGAAATGTGATGAGGTCAGCACATTTTGTGCACATTTGGGCAAGTGGCTATGGCCGTTTTGAGCCCAAGGAGTGTTTTTTGTGCAAAGCTAATGCTTGAAATGGATTCAGAGTCATGAAAACCTCCTAGTTTGACATGTCACATGCTACAGTAGGCCTATGTGTACTGTTGATATTGTGGTAAAAACTGAACATTATAATCACACTCCCCAAGTCGTCATTTTTATATGATTATTATGGATTTTTCCACTTGCTAGAGTTGTAAATTAACACTTATGAAAGATGGCAAAGTGCCATGCCAACACAAAGTTTGTATAAAAAATACGTAATGGTCCAAAGTATTGTACTAACAATTCACATTGTGGTTGTAATATTTGTTAGATTGATTGATTGATTGATTGATTGATTGATTGAATACTTTATTAGCAGTTTGCAGAAAAAAAACAAAGGAAAAGACAGTTCAAGACAAAGTCTGCTAAGAGGATTTATAACCCACGATATCCATGGCTCATTTCCATTGGGGTCCTTCATATTCAATTCCTAGATGTTACATTACCATTTAGAGTTACATGAAATTCAATCATTATAAACAGCGACATTTTCAAAGCCAACCACATGTATTCACGAGTCAGTTACAGAAGGCTACAAGTCAAATACAACAAAGATAAAACAAAGGTAATCCAAAACCAAGACGCAAGAAAATTCTACATAATTTTTTGGATGAAATTATACATAATTTGGTCATTGATATATTGTAATAATACAATTTTAGCAAAATAACTTGATTTAGCACATTGTCTACACAATTAGTATGATGGCTCTTTAACATCAAATACAAAGTTACATCTCATTTTGTCAAAATTAGGTATTCATATACAACTCAACTTAACAAACTAAATGCAGTATAAAGTATCCTATCACACAAATAAAATATATTTAACGGTAAACCAAAATCACCATTTCCCCAGTATACCATATATAGCTAATACTTGTGGACAGCCTACACGTACAGCATATTAATCTCATAAATGATACTGAAGACAGAATAAATAAGTTGGTATTAAATACTTTTTCTTTGCACTCTACATTGATCCTGTCATTTCTGAATAGGTTTTATGCCAATTACATTGCAAGTTGCTCTGCTTAAGACTATCTGCAATAGTCTTACCCTTATTTATCTACAGTAATTATTTGCTCAAAAAGTCAATTTTGACTGACTTTGTTGACTTGGAATCCACATCAGTAGCAGTGGCTGTTATTTCTGTGAAGCCAAATTTGACTTGAAACTTGATTTCACGATCCAGCCCACGTGTAGTATCTGGCATCGGAAGTTCAATTGAGTTAAGTTTTTCCATTCCCCATGGCTCATCAACATATAGTGGATTTTTCCTTTCTGTGCGGAAAAACCTGATAGTCACTGATGTCGTGTCTCTACACGGTGGTATTAAGATGTGCTCTCTGGTTTCGTTCCAACCCACATCTTCATCTATTGTCACCAGTGTTTCGAAAAGATCACGACAGCGGTCACCCCTCTCACTTGTGAACTTCTTCTCAGGCTTATGCTTTGACGCATCAAACGGTCCAGAGACAGCGATGCCATAAGTAAAAGCACTTTTTCGTGATGCCACTGCGTCAGGGCTTCTTCCAAACATGACAGCTCCCTGCATAACGGCCTGCTGGGCCAACGCAGGGCACAGTACTTTGCACTGAGCACCAAACTGCTCGGTAATGTGTGTGCGTAGAATCTCACTTAAGGCAAAACCTCCCACTAACAGAAGGTAGTCGATGCTGAAATCCTTTTTAAAGATCTCTTTGAGACTTTTAGTGATGCCACTCAGGCTTTCATCAAAAAAAGATCTCAACTTTGCTCTTGAGAGTTTGATCACCCCTTCGTCCCAGCTGACACCCTGCACATTCTCAAAGTAATCCTCTATCGGTTTCTCTTTCTCAGCCAGCATTACTAGGCTAAAAGGGCAGGATATTTCTAAATTATCATCTGTACCCTTAAGGTAACTGAAGCCATACATCAGCTTTTGAACCTCACTGGGTTTTTCTCTTTCATAGTCATTCCAGAGAGTGTCAGAGAATATTTTTTTCAAGCAACTTTTAAAGTTTTTGTTAACGTGCTCCCCTCCCATGTCATTCCCAGAGGCCTTGTGCAGCTCTTTCAGGACGCCTCCATCCAATACTTCATGCACCGTGATGTCAATCGTACCGCCTGCAAGACAACAACGTTAGGATTTAAAATATGAACGTTTTTACATGGATAAAAAGCGGAGAACAGAGGAAGAATGTAGTGTAGTTGCATACATTTAAAGATAAGGATTTTTGCAGTATATTTGAACTGTAAATTAAACTAGTGTATGTACAGATGAGTATTAATTTGTCTTGCACGCACGCACGCATGTGCACACACACACACACACACACACACACACACACACACACACACACACACACACACACACACACACTATATTACAATATCACAGAACAACATACCTCCACAATCAGCAACAATGTATTGTGTTCCAGGTTTTTGTTGTATGGTATACTTAGCACTTGTTGAGTTCTCATCAAGAAAAGCACTTGAGGGCAGCTGCTTACACCAGATGGAGGCTGCTTCTGGCTCCAATGCGAAGACCAGTTTGTTGTCCAAAATTCCAGCCTGGAAAGAAAGAAAGAAAGAAAGAAAGAATTAATTAACTAAAGAACATTTACATGTCTACAGTTTAAGTTAATTAATTGCAGATTAATTACAAAACCAATAGATCTCTATATCCAACTCCTTAAGGCTTCTCCACAAGAGAGAGGGAGCCCCAAACCCTGAACCCAGGCCACACCAACCAGCAAATGGATACAATATATGATACTATGACAATACTACCACAATCATCACAATATAACCAGTAAGACGCCAAAGGGCGAGGTTGCGTGCACTGGCCATATATGGAGCGTGTCTTGAGTGTACAGGGTTTGATGAGGTCAGATCAACATAATGGAATGTCGGAACCGGTCAGCTCCATATATGGAGATCTAAGGGTCTGACAAATAATATGACAAATAAGTTCCGATACCGATACAGTATCGGCATATCGGGACATCTCTAGTTAAAAGGGAGATCATGTGGAGGTTGCTATCTAAGCGCCAACATATTTTTACATATGTAGACTTAAAGTTACTGAATATTTGTCATTAAGAAGCATCAATTTTGGACAACAGGCAATATGCGTTTGTAAATAATATAATATAATATTGTTAACCTGTGTCCAAAAGGATTAACTGTAGGATATTCCCACATCATATAAGCATACAAGTACCACAAGTTACATTTAATGAACAAAGTGAACAAGTTTAATTTCATAACGTTTCTGGGGAGTTCATGAATGAAGTTAAAATAAATCAGCGGATGATTTGCGGAGATTTTCCAGCTAATAATAATTTTGATCAACATGTAATAACAACATGGAATTACCTCATTTGCTGCTTTTCTCATGAACTGTTTTGCGGAAGCATCCCAAATAGCAGGAACAGTCAGAACCCAGGTGAAGTCAGACACAATGACTTTTCCCATGGTTTGTTCCTGAATGGTTTTCAGTGCATGGTCCTTCAGGTAGCGTAGACTTTCTGTGAAGACCTTCAGGGCTCTCATGCTTTTGCCATTCACAGCTGTAATCATTAACTCCTCGCTGAGTTCCTGTTGAAAATGTTAAATGCATGTTGTTGATAAATACATGTATACAGATGTATACACACACTGTAATGTTTGAGCACATTTCTATCCTACTTGCAAATCAACAATATCATAGACTTACATTTCTGTAGAGTTCCATCTTAAAGTTTTCAAAGAGAAATGTTTTCTTTGCCTTTTCATTCCCCCGATTGTATTCCGTTTGAGCCTCATAACCAAACTTGATGAATTTCTCATTTTCATCAAATAGAGCACATGTAGCCGTCTTTGGGGTGGTCAGCCCGCCTTTTGTTCCCCATTGTGGAACTATGACTTCTGGTTTCCCGCCGATAGAAATGGCGTACCCACTGTAAGCAGTACCAAAGTCTATTGCTACTATATTTCTATTTGCATCACCCATATTAGAAATCTGAGTAAAGCTAGCCCAAGACAACACGACTGAAATTAACACACCATATACTGTCCCAGTTTTTATAGCATGAGCATCCTTCAGTATGTCACTAAGCCCCACCCTTTGGTACAACCGGAACAGTTCATTGGTGCAGCCAGGCGATGGAGGTGTAGGCTTCCTGATACAAATCTTTGAAAGGGATGTTTTGTCATAAAGAAGAATAGCCTATGTAAAATAATTAGAAATGTGGTAATATTTAACTGATTTTATCACTAGACTTGTTCTTTAGACTCAAATTGGACTTGAGTCACAGATTTGATGACTTTAAATATTGTCATTAAATGTCCCCCCACGATTCAGTGTGGCTACCCCTGTTGCCTATACGCAATATTGACCGCTCTCGTCAATTGAATACTTTATTAGCAAGATTGTTAAGAGTATAGGCCTACATGTAGTACAGTCAAATGTTATACCATCATGATACCACAATAAGCAGTGGGTGTGGGGGGGTGGGGGGTTGTTTTCATTTTGGTCCAGGTACTCAATGAATCAGTAAGACCCAGGGCTCCATCACCTCTAACCCCCTTATCCCTAAACTTCTTTGCCTTTTTTTGCTATTTTGCTAAACATTTTTGAATAGTTAAAATGGCCAGTCTACAAGCTCACAACGTGTCAATGTAGATTGGCTAGTTGAACTATTCAAAAATGTAAAAAAGGCAAAGAAGTTTAGGTATAAGGGGTTTAGCGGTGACGGAAATTAAGCCCATATAGTCTACAATACACTCCCATGCCATTTCCTGCTGGGTTGGGTGCTGGATCAAAAATCTAAACTTCCAACAGTAGTGTGGGTCCTTCTGTGGAGGAACCCACCGTAGCAAACAGACAGTGCTACACGTAGAAAATATAATACAATCTGCACACCCAGTATGATGCTCCCAATGTGGAGAAAAACATGGAAATGTATCCTAGTATGTGTAGTTACCAAATGCCTATTCATGCTCCAGTTTTAGGTGAGAAGGTGAGCACCGAAACGGTGGTTAGTAAAACCAGAGAGTGTGTGTTTCGGCGGGCCTCGATGACGTCGTAATGGCTGATTTTACGCTTGCTGAAAAGCCGATCTACAAGCTCACAACGCGTCGCAGCGTGACGCGTTGTGAGCTTGTAGATCTGCTATTTTCAGCATGCAACCATGTGTAAAATAACTTGGATCATAATAATACTGGATCTCTTGTCCACTAGTCCCTTCCTAACATTTTAGTCTAGTTTTTATTTTTTGACGAAATTGTCGAAGTATTTAGTCTTAGTGTTAGTAACCCATAGCTTAGTTTTCATTTAGTTTCTATTTTGTGTCAGTGAAAAAAGGTAGTCGATTTTTCGTTTAGTTTTAGTCGACGAAATCAACACTGTACAGTGTCAGTCTAATTTATGTAAGTGTTTTGCAAGTTAATCCCACATACAATGCACTGACTTTTCCCTATTTGTGTGTTTTAGTAAAAAGAATTCTAGCACCTTAACTATAACATCCATAAGTATATATAATGTGAATTATACACATGCTACATGCTATTTCCCCTACCATACCATGAATTTATTTTTTGTATATTTCCTCTCTTCATAATGTAAATAGTATCCCAAGCGGCACACTTCACTATACTTATTTTGATTAGTGAATTTGCACAAAAACCCAACTCCCATTGAGGGCTTATGGTAGGGGAAATAGCCAATAATGCACTTTTTCACAAAATGACACCTGCATCCTTCTAGTATGGAATTCTCCTTTAAGACAGATGTAAAGGCAAGCAGTGCAAGAACAGAAAAGAGACCACTTAGGGCCGATTCATACTCCTATTTTAGAGCCGAATAAAAGTCGGTTTGGCGCTGTAGAGCCTACAATGTGATGTCGTTTGAGGTTCGAGGGGGCGGGTACCGTCCTAAAGTCGGCTCTTCGGTGCTACTGAAAACTTCTGACGAGCCAAAATCATTTTGGCACTACAGCGCCGAAACAGGGGTAAAATAGGAGTATGAATCGGCCCTTAGCCCGAGCCTATGTTGTTTCAGTGGTAACAGACCACTAGTATTAGTGGCATAATTTTCATATTGCAATACATTTTAGGCATAAACATACATACATACATACATACATACATACATACATACATACATACAACTCTGAAGGGGTCTGAGGCGTGGGAGTTTATACGTTTTTACTTATTTTCACTCTATTTCGGATATGCTTAGATTTATTTACTTCTTTTTTATTTATGCTTTTATTTCTTCTTGCTATATTTTAACTATTTATTTTAATAGTTTTTCTTTGTGATGCGAAATGCAAGGAATTGTTTCTGTTTTATTGGCATATTCAAAATAAACATTACAAACATAAGTATGTATCAGAGGAATTCACACGTCACATGAGTGCCTGTTGATTAAGTCAGATGAGAAGCTGATGAGACAGTTACCAATGTCTTAGAACAGTGCTAGAACTTGTGATCCAACCTTTAGAACAAGTATTGTGTCTGTGGCACACCGTTGCTCCAACCAATTGCAGCCCCTCATGTGGCCCCTGGTGTGACTTTTTTTAATTGATTGAGTGAATTAACAGATTGCAAAAAAAGCACAATGGAACAGATTTATTCAAAAAGAATGCTAAAAGGACAACCTGAATAAGCAGCCCTCAGGGCTAGTTTCCACTTGTTCATTAAGGTCCTTTGTATTTAATTAATTGATACATTTAACCCATTTGGGCGGTAACCCCTTTTGGTGTTTTAAGTGTTTCGTTATACTTTAGCTATTGAAAAATAGCAGATCTACAAGTTCATAGCGCACCACTGAAAAGTCGTGAAAATGTGGTGCAGGCCTGGAATTTCATCGTTTTAGGGGCAAGGCCACTTGTGGTCATCTGCCAGTGCCAGGGCATGCCAGGCCATCAATTAAAACAATGATTTTAAGTCCCCGGTCATCATTATTTTAGCTTAAAGGTTAATGATGATTACATTTTTATTTATTTAAAGGCGAACAGTAGCTACTGTTGTAAAATGTTGTAAACAAACATGTAACATGGGGTCCCAGTGCAGAGATGAAAATCATAATGAAATGGCCTGGGACCCTGGCACCCTAGGCTAATTCATATACATTTAATTTGGAGTTACATGAAATTCAATCATTATAAACAGTGACATTTTCAAAGCCAACCACATGTATTCACGAGTCAGTTACAGAAGGCTACAAGTCAAATACAACAAAGATAAAACAAAGGTAATCCAAAACCAAGAAGCAAGAAAATCATTTTTTTTGATGAAATTATACATACTTTGGTCATTGATATATTGTAATAAATACAATTTTAGCAAAATAACTTGATTTAGCACATTGTCTACACAATTAGTATGATGGCTCTTTAACATAAAATACAAAGTTACATCACATGATGTCAGAATTAGGTATTCATATACAACTCAACCTAACAAACCAAATGCAGTATAAAGTATCCTATCACACAAATAAAATATATTTAACGGTAAAGTCATGGACAGCCTATTACACGTACAGCATATTAATCTCATAAATGATACTGAAGACAGAATAAATAAGTTGGTATTAAATACTTTTTTTTTGCACTCTACATTGATCCTGTCATTTCTGAATAGGTTTTTTGCCAATTACATTGCAATTTGCTCTGCTTAAGACTATCTGCAATAGTCTTACCCTTATTTATCTACAGTAATTATTTGCTCAAAAAGTCAATTTTGACTGACTTTGTTGACTTGGAATCCACATCAGTGGCAGTGGCTGTTATTTCTGTGAAGCCAAATTTGACTTGAAACTTGATTTCACGATCCAGCCCACGTGTAGTATCTGGCATCGCAAGTTCAATTGAGTTAAGTTTTTCTTTTCCCCATGACTCATCAACATATAGTGGATTTCTCGTTTCTGTGCGGAAAAAACTGATAAGCACTGATGTCGTGTTTCTATTCGGTGGTATGAAGATGTGCTCTCTGGTTTCGTTCCAACCCACATCTTCATCTATTGTCACCAGTGTTTCGAAAAGATCACGACAGCGGTCACCCCTCTCACTTGTGAACTTCTTCTCAGGCTTATGCTTTGACGCATCAAACGGTCCAGAGACAGCGATGCCATAAGCAAAAGCACTTTTTCGTGATGCCACTGCGTCAGGGCTTCTTCCAAACATGACAGCTCCCTGCATAACGGCCTGCTGGGCCAACGCAGGGCACAGTACTTTGCACTGAGCACCAAACTGCTCGGTAATGTGTGTGCGTAGAATCTCACTTAAGGCAAAACCTCCCACTAACAGAAGGTAGTCGATGCTGAAATCCTTTTTAAAGATCTCTTTGAGACTTTTAGTGATGCCACTCAGGCTTTCATCAAAAAAAGATCTCACCTTTGCTTTTGAGAGTTTGATCAACCCTTCGTCCCAGATGACACCCTTCACATTCTCAAAGTAATCCTCTATCGGTTTCTCTTTCTCAGCCAGCTTTACTAGGCTATAAGGGCAGGACATTTCTACATCATCATCTGTACCCTTAAGGTAACTGAAGCCATACATCAGCTTTTGAACCTCACTGGGAAACCTTCTTTCATAGTCATTCCAGAGAGTGTCAGAGAATATTTCTTTCAAGCAACTTTTAAAGTTTTTGTCACTCCGGCCATAGCTGAAATGTGATGAGGTCAGCACATTTTGTGCACATTTGGGCAAGTGGCTATGGCCGTTTTGAGCCCAAGGAGTGTTTTTTGTGCAAAGCTAATGCTTGAAATGGATTCAGAGTCATGAAAACCTCCTAGTTTGACATGTCACATGCTACAGTAGGCCTATGTGTACTGTTGATTTTGTTGTAAAAACTGAACATTATAATCACACTCCGCAAGTCGTCATTTTTATATGATTATTATGGATTTTTCCACTTGCTAGAGTTGTAAATTAACACTTATGAAAGATGGCAAAGTGCCATGCCAACACAAAGTTTGTATAAAAAATACGTAATGGTCCAAAGTATTGTACTAACAATTCACATTGTGGTTGTAATATTTGTTAGATTGATTGATTGATTGATTGATTGATTGATTGAATACTTTATTAGCAGTTTGCAGAAAAAAAACAAAGGAAAAGACAGTTCAAGACAAAGTTTGCTAAGAGGATTTATAACCCACGATATCCATGGCTCATTTCCATTGGGGTCCTTCATATTCAATTCCTAGATGTTACATTACCATTTAGAGTTACATGAAATTCAATCATTATAAACAGCGACATTTTCAAAGCCAACCACATGTATTCACGAGTCAGTTACAGAAGGCTACAAGTCAAATACAACAAAGATAAAACAAAGGTAATCCAAAACCAAGAAGCAAGAAAATCATTTTTTTTGATGAAATTATACATACTTTGGTCATTGATATATTGTAATAAATACAATTTTAGCAAAATAACTTGATTTAGCACATTGTCTACACAATTAGTATGATGGCTCTTTAACATAAAATACAAAGTTACATCACATGATGTCAGAATTAGGTATTCATATACAACTCAACCTAACAAACCAAATGCAGTATAAAGTATCCTATCACACAAATAAAATATATTTAACGGTAAAGTCATGGACAGCCTATTACACGTACAGCATATTAATCTCATAAATGATACTGAAGACAGAATAAATAAGTTGGTATTAAATACTTTTTTTTTGCACTCTACATTGATCCTGTCATTTCTGAATAGGTTTTATGCCAATTACATTGCAATTTGCTCTGCTTAAGACTATCTGCAATAGTCTTACCCTTATTTATCTACAGTAATTATTTGCTCAAAAAGTCAATTTTGACTGACTTTGTTGACTTGGAATCCACATCAGTGGCAGTGGCTGTTATTTCTGTGAAGCCAAATTTGACTTGAAACTTGATTTCACGATCCAGCCCACGTGTAGTATCTGGCATCGCAAGTTCAATTGAGTTAAGTTTTTCTTTTCCCCATGACTCATCAACATATAGTGGATTTCTCGTTTCTGTGCGGAAAAAACTGATAAGCACTGATGTCGTGTTTCTATTCGGTGGTATGAAGATGTGCTCTCTGGTTTCGTTCCAACCCACATCTTCATCTATTGTCACCAGTGTTTCGAAAAGATCACGACAGCGGTCACCCCTCTCACTTGTGAACTTCTTCTCAGGCTTATGCTTTGACGCATCAAACGGTCCAGAGACAGCGATGCCATAAGCAAAAGCACTTTTTCGTGATGCCACTGCGTCAGGGCTTCTTCCAAACATGACAGCTCCCTGCATAACGGCCTGCTGGGCCAACGCAGGGCACAGTACTTTGCACTGAGCACCAAACTGCTCGGTAATGTGTGTGCGTAGAATCTCACTTAAGGCAAAACCTCCCACTAACAGAAGGTAGTCGATGCTGAAATCCTTTTTAAAGATCTCTTTGAGACTTTTAGTGATGCCACTCAGGCTTTCATCAAAAAAAGATCTCACCTTTGCTTTTGAGAGTTTGATCAACCCTTCGTCCCAGATGACACCCTTCACATTCTCAAAGTAATCCTCTATCGGTTTCTCTTTCTCAGCCAGCTTTACTAGGCTATAAGGGCAGGACATTTCTACATCATCATCTGTACCCTTAAGGTAACTGAAGCCATACATCAGCTTTTGAACCTCACTGGGAAACCTTCTTTCATAGTCATTCCAGAGAGTGTCAGAGAATATTTCTTTCAAGCAACTTTTAAAGTTTTTGTCACTCCGGCCATAGCTGAAATGTGATGAGGTCAGCACATTTTGTGCACATTTGGGCAAGTGGCTATGGCCGTTTTGAGCCCAAGGAGTGTTTTTTGTGCAAAGCTAATGCTTGAAATGGATTCAGAGTCATGAAAACCTCCTAGTTTGACATGTCACATGCTACAGTAGGCCTATGTGTACTGTTGATTTTGTTGTAAAAACTGAACATTATAATCACACTCCGCAAGTCGTCATTTTTATATGATTATTATGGATTTTTCCACTTGCTAGAGTTGTAAATTAACACTTATGAAAGATGGCAAAGTGCCATGCCAACACAAAGTTTGTATAAAAAATACGTAATGGTCCAAAGTATTGTACTAACAATTCACATTGTGGTTGTAATATTTGTTAGATTGATTGATTGATTGATTGATTGATTGATTGATTGATTGATTGATTGATTGATTGATTGAATACTTTATTAGCAGTTTGCAGAAAAAAAACAAAGGAAAAGACAGTTCAAGACAAAGTCTGCTAAGAGGATTTATAACCCACGATATCCATGGCTCATTTCCATTGGGGTCCTTCATATTCAATTCCTAGATGTTACATTACCATTTAGAGTTACATGAAATTCAATCATTATAAACAGCGACATTTTCAAAGCCAACCACATGTATTCACGAGTCAGTTACAGAAGGCTACAAGTCAAATACAACAAAGATAAAACAAAGGTAATCCAAAACCAAGACGCAAGAAAATTCTACATCATTTTTTGGATGAAATTATACATAATTTGGTCATTGATATATTGTAATAATACAATTTTAGCAAAATAACTTGATTTAGCACATTGTCTACACAATTAGTATGATGGCTCTTTAACATCAAATACAAAGTTACATCACATGTTGTCAGAATTAGGTATTCATATACAACTCAACTTAACAAACTAAATGCAGTATAAAGTATCCTATCACACAAATAAAATATATTTAACGGTAAACCAAAATCACCATTTCCCCAGTATACCATATATAGCTAATACTTGTGGACAGCCTACACGTACAGCATATTAATCTCATAAATGATACTGAAGACAGAATAAATAAGTTGGTATTAAATACTTTTTCTTTGCACTCTACATTGATCCTGTCATTTCTGAATAGGTTTTATGCCAATTACATTGCAAGTTGCTCTGCTTAAGACTATCTGCAATAGTCTTACCCTTATTTATCTACAGTAATTATTTGCTCAAAAAGTCAATTTTGACTGACTTTGTTGACTTGGAATCCACATCAGTGGCAGTGGCTGTTATTTCTGTGAAGCCAAATTTGACTTGAAACTTGATTTCACGATCCAGCCCACGTGTAGTATCTGGCATCGGACGTTCAATTGAGTTAAGTTTTTCCATTCCCCATGGCTCATCAACATATAGTGGATTTTTCCTTTCTGTGCGGAAAAACCTGATAGTCACTGATGTCGTGTCTCTACACGGTGGTATTAAGATGTGCTCTCTGGTTTCGTTCCAACCCACATCTTCATCTATTGTCACCAGTGTTTCGAAAAGATCACGACAGCGGTCACCCCTCTCACTTGTGAACTTCTTCTCAGGCTTATGCTTTGACGCATCAAACGGTCCAGAGACAGCGATGCCATAAGTAAAAGCACTTTTTCGTGATGCCACTGCGTCAGGGCTTCTTCCAAACATGACAGCTCCCTGCATAACGGCCTGCTGGGCCAACGCAGGGCACAGTACTTTGCACTGAGCACCAAACTGCTCGGTAATGTGTGTGCGTAGAATCTCACTTAAGGCAAAACCTCCCACTAACAGAAGGTAGTCGATGCTGAAATCCTTTTTAAAGATCTCTTTGAGACTTTTAGTGAGGCCACTCAGGCTTTCATCAAAAAAAGATCTCAACTTTGCTCTTGAGAGTTTGATCACCCCTTCGTCCCAGCTGACACCCTGCACATTCTCAAAGTAATCCTCTATCGGTTTCTCTTTCTCAGCCAGCATTACTAGGCTAAAAGGGCAGGATATTTCTAAATTATCATCTGTACCCTTAAGGTAACTGAAGCCATACATCAGCTTTTGAACCTCACTGGGTTTTTCTCTTTCATAGTCATTCCAGAGAGTGTCAGAGAATATTTCTTTCAAGCAACTTTTAAAGTTTTTGTTAACGTGCTCCCCTCCCATGTCATTCCCAGAGGCCTTGTGCAGCTCTTTCAGGACGCCTCCATCCAATACTTCATGCACCGTGATGTCAATCGTACCGCCTGCAAGACAACAACGTTAGGCTTTAAAATATGAACGTTTTTACATGGATAAAAAGCGGAGAACAGAGGAAGAATGTAGTGTAGTTGCATACATTTAAAGATAAGGATTTTTGCAGTATATTTGAACTGTAAATTAAACTAGTGTATGTACAGATGAGTATTAATTTGTCTTGCACGCACGCACGCATGTGCACACACACACACACACACACACACACACACACACACACACACACACACACACACACACACACACACACACACAACACACACACACACACACACACACACTATATTACAATATCACAGAACAACATACCTCCACAATCAGCAACAATGTATTGTGTTCCAGGTTTTTGTTGTATGGTATACTTAGCACTTGTTGAGTTCTCATCAAGAAAAGCACTTGAGGGCAGCTGCTTACACCAGATGGAGGCTGCTTCTGGCTCCAATGCGAAGACCAGTTTGTTGTCCAAAATTCCAGCCTGGAAAGAAAGAAAGAAAGAAAGAAAGAATTAATTAACTAAAGAACATTTACATGTCTACAGTTTAAGTTAATTAATTGCAGATTAATTACAAAACCAATAGATCTCTATATCCAACTCCTTAAGGCTTCTCCACAAGAGAGAGGGAGCCCCAAACCCTGAACCCAGGCCACACCAACCAGCAAATGGATACAATATATGATACTATGACAATACTACCACAATCATCACAATATAACCAGTAAGACGCCAAAGGGCGAGGTTGCGTGCACTGGCCATATATGGAGCGTGTCTTGAGTGTACAGGGTTTGATGAGGTCAGATCAACATAATGGAATGTCGGAACCGGTCAGCTCCATATATGGAGATCTAAGGGTCTGACAAATAATATGACAAATAAGTTCCGATACCGATACAGTATCGGCATATCGGGACATCTCTAGTTAAAAGGGAGATCATGTGGAGGTTGCTATCTAAGCGCCAACATATTTTTACATATGTAGACTTAAAGTTACTGAATATTTGTCATTAAGAAGCATCAATTTTGGACAACAGGCAATATGCGTTTGTAAATAATATAATATAATATTGTTAACCTGTGTCCAAAAGGATTAACTGTAGGATATTCCCACATCATATAAGCATACAAGTACCACAAGTTACATTTAATGAACAAAGTGAACAAGTTTAATTTCATAACGTTTCTGGGGAGTTCATGAATGAAGTTAAAATAAATCAGCGGATGATTTGCGGAGATTTTCCAGCTAATAATAATTTTGATCAACATGTAATAACAACATGGAATTACCTCAGTTGCTGCTTTTCTCATGAACTGTTTTGCGGAAGCATCCCAAATAGCAGGAACAGTCAGAACCCAGGTGAAGTCAGACACAATGACTTTTCCCATGGTTTGTTCCTGAATGGTTTTCAGTGCATGGTCCTTCAGGTAGCGTAGACTTTCTGTGAAGACCTTCAGGGCTCTCATGCTTTTGCCATTCACAGCTGTAATCATTAACTCCTCGCTGAGTTCCTGTTGCAAAATGTTAAATGCATGTTGTTGATAAATACATGTATACAGATGTATACACACACTGTAATGTTTGAGCACATTTCTATCCTACTTGCAAATCAACAATATCATAGACTTACATTTCTGTAGAGTTCCATCTTAAAGTTTTCAAAGAGAAATGTTTTCTTTGCCTTTTCATTCCCCCGATTGTATTCCGTTTGAGCCTCATAACCAAACTTGATGAATTTCTCATTTTCATCAAATAGAGCACATGTAGCCGTCTTTGGGGTGGTCAGCCCGCCTTTTGTTCCCCATTGTGGAACTATGACTTCTGGTTTCCCGCCGATAGAAATGGCGTACCCACTGTAAGCAGTACCAAAGTCTATTGCTACTATATTTCTATTTGCATCACCCATATTAGAAATCTGAGTAAAGCTAGCCCAAGACAACACGACTGAAATTAACACACCATATACTGTCCCAGTTTTTATAGCATGAGCATCCTTCAGTATGTCACTAAGCCCCACCCTTTGGTACAACCGGAACAGTTCATTGGTGCAGCCAGGCGATGGAGGTGTAGGCTTCCTGATACAAATCTTTGAAAGGGATGTTTTGTCATAAAGAAGAATAGCCTATGTAAAATAATTAGAAATGTGGTAATATTTAACTGATTTTATCACTAGACTTGTTCTTTAGACTCAAATTGGACTTGAGTCACAGATTTGATGACTTTAAATATTGTCATTAAATGTCCCCCCACGATTCAGTGTGGCTACCCCTGTTGCCTATACGCAATATTGACCGCTCTCGTCAATTGAATACTTTATTAGCAAGATTGTTAAGAGTATAGGCCTACATGTAGTACAGTCAAATGTTATACCATCATGATACCACAATAAGCAGTGGGTGTGGGGGGGTGGGGGGTTGTTTTCATTTTGGTCCAGGTACTCAATGAATCAGTAAGACCCAGGGCTCCATCACCTCTAACCCCCTTATCCCTAAACTTCTTTGCCTTTTTTTGCTATTTTGCTAAACATTTTTGAATAGTTAAAATGGCCAGTCTACAAGCTCACAACGTGTCAATGTAGATTGGCTAGTTGAACTATTCAAAAATGTAAAAAAGGCAAAGAAGTTTAGGGATAAGGGGTTTAGCGGTGACGGAAATTAAGCCCATATAGTCTACAATACACTCCCATGCCATTTCCTGCTGGGTTGGGTGCTGGATCAAAAATCTAAACTTCCAACAGTAGTGTGGGTCCTTCTGTGGAGGAACCCACCGTAGCAAACAGACAGTGCTACACGTAGAAAATATAATACAATCTGCACACCCAGTATGATGCTCCCAATGTGGAGAAAAACATGGAAATGTATCCTAGTATGTGTAGTTACCAAATGCCTATTCATGCTCCAGTTTTAGGTGAGAAGGTGAGCACCGAAACGGTGGTTAGTAAAACCAGAGAGATGTGTTTCGGCGGGCCTCGATGACGTCGTAATGGCTGATTTTACGCTTGCTGAAAAGCCGATCTACAAGCTCACAACGCGTCGCAGCGTGACGCGTTGTGAGCTTGTAGATCTGCTATTTTCAGCATGCAACCATGTGTAAAATAACTTGGATCATAATAATACTGGATCTCTTGTCCACTAGTCCCTTCCTAACATTTTAGTCTAGTTTTTATTTTTTGACGAAATTGTCGAAGTATTTAGTCTTAGTGTTAGTAACCCATAGCTTAGTTTTCATTTAGTTTCTATTTTGTGTCAGTGAAAAAAGGTAGTCGATTTTTCGTTTAGTTTTAGTCGACGAAATCAACACTGTACAGTGTCAGTCTAATTTATGTAAGTGTTTTGCAAGTTAATCCCACATACAATGCACTGACTTTTCCCTATTTGTGTGTTTTAGTAAAAAGAATTCTAGCACCTTAACTATAACATCCATAAGTATATATAATGTGAATTATACACATGCTACATGCTATTTCCCCTACCATACCATGAATTTATTTTTTGTATATTTCCTCTCTTCATAATGTAAATAGTATCCCAAGCGGCACACTTCACTATACTTATTTTGATTAGTGAATTTGCACAAAAACCCAACTCCCATTGAGGGCTTATGGTAGGGGAAATAGCCAATAATGCACTTTTTCACAAAATGACACCTGCATCCTTCTAGTATGGAATTCTCCTTTAAGACAGATGTAAAGGCAAGCAGTGCAAGAACAGAAAAGAGACCACTTAGGGCCGATTCATACTCCTATTTTAGAGCCGAATAAAAGTCGGTTTGGCGCTGTAGAGCCTACAATGTGATGTCGTTTGAGGTTCGAGGGGGCGGGTACCGTCCTAAAGTCGGCTCTTCGGTGCTACTGAAAACTTCTGACGAGCCGAAATCATTTTGGCACTACAGCGCCGAAACAGGGGTAAAATAGGAGTATGAATCGGCCCTTAGCCCGAGCCTATGTTGTTTCAGTGGTAACAGACCACTAGTATTAGTGGCATAATTTTCATATTGCAATACATTTTAGGCATAAACATACATACATACATACATACATACATACATACATACAACTCTGAAGGGGTCTGAGGCGTGGGAGTTTATACGTTTTTACTTATTTTCACTCTATTTCGGATATGCTTAGATTTATTTATTTCTTTTTTATTTATGCTTTTATTTCTTCTTGCTATATTTTAACTATTTATTTTAATAGTTTTTCTTTGTGATGCGAAATGCAAGGAATTGTTTCTGTTTTATTGGCATATTCAAAATAAAAATTACAAACATAAGTATGTATCAGAGGAATTCACACGTCACATGAGTGCCTGTTGATTAAGTCAGATGAGAAGCTGATGAGACAGTTACCAATGTCTTAGAACAGTGCTAGAACTTGTGATCCAACCTTTAGAACAAGTATTGTGTCTGTGGCACACCGTTGCTCCAACCAATTGCAGCCCCTCATGTGGCCCCTGGTGTGACTTTTTTTAATTGATTGAGTGAATTAACAGATTGCAAAAAAAGCACAATGGAACAGATTTATTCAAAAAGAATGCTAAAAGGACAACCCGAATAAGCAGCCCTCAGGGCTAGTTTCCACTTGTTCATTAAGGTCCTTTGTATTTAATTAATTGATACATTTAACCCATTTGGGCGGTAACCCCTTTTGGTGTTTTAAGTGTTTCGTTATACTTTAGCTATTGAAAAATAGCAGATCTACAAGTTCATAGCGCACCACTGAAAAGTCGTGAAAATGTGGTGCAGGCCTGGAATTTCATCGTTTTAGGGGCAATAAATAAGTTGGTATTAAATACTTTTTCTTTGCACTCTACATTGATCCTGTCATTTCTGAATAGGTTTTATGCCAATTACATAGCAATTTGCTCTGCTTAAGACTATCTGCAATAGTCTTACCCTTATTTATCTACAGTAATTATTTGCTCAAAAAGTCAATTTTGACTGACTTTGTTGACTTGGAATCCACATCAGTGGCAGTGGCTGTTATTTCTGTGAAGCCAAATTTGACTTGAAACTTGATTTCACGATCCAGCCCACGTGTAGTATCTGGCATCGGAAGTTCAATTGAGTTAAGTTTTTCTATTCCCCATGACTCATCAACATATAGTGGATTTCTCGTTTCTGTGCGGAAAAAACTGATAAGCACTGATGTCGTGTTTCTATTCGGTGGTATGAAGATGTGCTCTCTGGTTTCGTTCCAACCCACATCTTCATCTATTGTCACCAGTGTTTCGAAAAGATCACGACAGCGGTCACCCCTCTCACTTGTGAACTTCTTCTCAGGCTTATGCTTTGACGCATCAAACGGTCCAGAGACAGCGATGCCATAAGCAAAAGCACTTTTTCGTGATGCCACTGCGTCAGGGCTTCTTCCAAACATGACAGCTCCCTGCATAACGGCCTGCTGGGCCAACGCAGGGCACAGTACTTTGCACTGAGCACCAAACTGCTCGGTAATGTGTGTGCGTAGAATCTCACTTAAGGCAAAACCTCCCACTAACAGAAGGTAGTCGATGCTGAAATCCTTTTTAAAGATCTCTTTGAGACTTTTAGTGATGCCACTCAGGCTTTCATCAAAAAAAGATCTCACCTTTGCTTTTGAGAGTTTGATCAACCCTTCGTTCCAGATGACACCCTTCACATTCTCAAAGTAATCCTCTATCGGTTTCTCTTTCTCAGCCAGCTTTACTAGGCTATAAGGGCAGGACATTTCTACATCATCATTTGTACCCTTAAGGTAACTGAAGCCATCAGCTTTTGAACCTCACTGGGAAACCTTCTTTCATAGTCATTCCAGAGAGTGTCAGAGAATATTTCTTTCAAGCAACTTTTAAAGTTTTTGTCACTCCGGCCATAGCTGAAATGTGATGAGGTCAGCGCATTTTGTGCACATTTGGGCAAGTGGCTATGGCCGTTTTGAGCCCAAGGCGTGTTTTTTGTGCAAAGCTAATGCTTGAAATGGATTCAGAGTCATGAAAACCTCCTAGTTTGACATGTCACATGCTACAGTAGGCCTATGTGTACTGTTGATTTTGTTGTAAAAACTGAACATTATAATCACACTCCGCAAGTCGTCATTTTTATATGATTATTATGGATTTTTCCACTTGCTAGAGTTGTAAAT